>NW_017306941.1:318741-371031 GCF_000935625.1 Nanorana parkeri | reverse complement strand
CCGGCGGGGGGGGGGGGCGGGTACAGATAGATAGGCAGAGCCAGCTGTCAATCACGCAGCTGGGTGGATCTTAACAGTAATGTCGGGATCCGACCTGGCTGCGTCGGTCTCAGTACACCACGAGCTATAGCTCGCGGTATACTGAGCTTTGGGTCACGGGAGGACGCTAGTTTGTGTCCTCCCGTTACCCTAAGGAGAACTATGGGGAAAAACACTGACCCCATAGTTCTCCTTTAACTTTTGATTAGTACTCCTTTAATGAACATAAATATGTAGTCTTTTATCCAACCGGCAGGTGGAGCTTTAGTCTGCATTGTACATGTTTTGTCTCTAGCTAACCTATCGTTCTCTGGGAACCCTTTTTTTTTACCAACTAATAATAATTAGCAGTAAGATATTAATTGGCTGAAACATAGATGTAAATCCTAACTTAATAACATTGTGTTTGCAAGGCATAGTTCATCATAGACAAATGTCTTTTTTTTTTTGTTACATAAATAATTATTTTCACCTTTTTCCATCCTTTGTTGCATTTCAATGCTAATATTCTCCCTCAACCTCTTTGCTGCAACATCTTATTTACATGCACTTCAGAGACGACAACATGTCATCTCTCAGGGTGAGTTTCTTGGTGGTGATAAGAATAGACCATGCCTGTATAATGTGTGTTAAAACAGCGACTTTTAGTCTCGATCAGGAGCCTTTCCGGCAGGGTGACAACGCAAAAGCACAACTGGAAGACAGAAAATGGTTGAAATGTTATCAAGATATTAGAGCATATATGAGAGTAGTTATTAGGTTTACATCTACATTAAGTGAAGTATAAAATCATTTGGCATTTGAATAGAACTTTTATATCCACACAGGCTTGTAAGTCTGAACACGGCGGGAGTGGGGTGGGGTTGGCGGTTTCGTTTACTGGCCCGTAGAGGCGATCTGGCAACAGCTGAGTCACCAGAATCGCTTCTACTGTAAAGCCGTTCTGTTTACAAATGTAAACAGAAAAGCCGCTGGTTGTGATGGGGGTTAAACCCTGTGGTTTTTTTGCATGCATCTACTGTTACCAAAAAGGTTAAAACTTAGCTGTGTATCCGCCGCACACTCCCATCCGAAGTTCTGAAGATTCTCGGGCGGCCGCAAAGGATCATGGGGCGGGAGCATGTGCAGTACAGATCTTCAGCCGGGAGAAGAGGAGAGACACAGTAAGTCAATGCAGGCAGCCCGGCATGGAGCACCCGCACAGACACCGAGGAACACAGGAGACAGAGCAGTCAGCGGTGGCACAGAGACTGGCACCAGCGCTGGAGGGACTCCTGAGAACTACAGGAAAGAAGAAGATGATCTGATCAAGAGGCATCATTTAAGATAAGTCCTTAGAGCAGCATGGGGGGAGGGGAGATTTAGATTTTAATGTCACTTTAAAGATGGGGTACCAGGGCATTCGGTTCTAAAGGAGGAACCGTCTCTTCAATTGAGGGACATTTGGAAGCTACACTTTCCTCTTGGAACCTTTTCATATTATACAGGAATGGTATGTGCATAGAGTTTATTACCTTTGTACTAAAAAGCAGCACTCAAGCCAAGTTCACAGTGTACTCTATAATACAAACATGGAATGATACATGAAAACAGGGTGACCTTCATGGTCTGAAGGGGTTTTCAGTTCAGGATGTGTAATGCTGTAAATGGAATATAATCAGCAGCCAGTGTCTCCTGAGCAATGACGAGTAACATGAGGCGGCATGTTTTCTGCAGCATTTATCTATGGAGTATCCTTGTAAAACCAGCTTTCTGAAATTCCTTAGATAGACCCCTAGCAGCTTTGTGTTTAAATTAAAATATAAAGATAGACACAAAACATTTTCTGAAGGTTTTTAGGCTATTTTAAATGTTGATTAAATCACTTACAATGGATGCTGCTCATTTATGTTTACAAGCTTAGGTTTCCTGGTCCCCTAAACGCTGGCTCTAATATCCTATTATAGGGTGTCTCCTTTCCCTTGCAGAATCCTATGGAGCCACCCTTGTGTGTACTAGTAAGCTGTATGTGTCTTTGTAAACACGCAGACATAGTAAGGCAACATATTCCCCTCCTCCCTGCTCCTCTGCTTCCTCCAAACATCCTTCTCCAAGCTAATAGATGATTGGCTGCTGAAGACTGTGTTGTTCCTTGCGATTTTGTACAGGACATGAAGTTCTGGGAAGTTGAGCTGAGAGAGTTGGAGCCATTTGGAAACATGATGACTGTAAGTGTTCGGGCAAAAATTTATAAGAAATACTTTGCTGAGCAATGTGTATTTGTTGAACTGGATTCATTATTGAAAAAAAGTTTGAGTGTTTAATACTACTTTAAAAGAGAACTATGGGGTAAGTGTCTTTCCCCATAGTTCTCTTAAAGGGTTTCTAAACCCTCTGTTTTTTTGCATATATATAAGGCTAGCAAGCAGTAGATCTATGCAAAAAATAAAAAAAAAAAAAAAACACGCTTTAAAAAGCGATCTAAACTTATCCCTGTCTTCGCCACGCGCTCCCGTCCCAAAATCTGAAAATGCTCGGGTGGTCGCAAAGCATCTTTGGGTGGGATTTTCGGCCGGGAGACGAGGAGAGACGCAAGGTAAGTCTATGGACGCGTGCACCCGCATACAGACACAGTGGGACAGGAAGTGCCAGCAAGGACAGAGGAGTCAGCGCTGGATCGGAGAGCCGCCGCACCACTGGAGGGACAGATGGAAACATCAGTAAAGAGGAAGATCATCGGATTAAGAAACATCATAAGTGTTTTAATTAACATTGGGGCGGGGGGGGGGGATTTTTTACTTTGATGTCACTTTAAGGGTCACGGGAGGACATATACTAACCTCCTCCTGTGACCCAAAGCTCAGTATATCGCAAGCTACAGCTGAGACAATGCTGTCAAGATCCACCCAGCTGGCTGATTGACAGCGGACTCTGCCTAGCTAAAGGCAGAGCCAGCTGTACCCGCCCCCTCCCTGTCCGTTCCTCCAGTCAGTGCTGGAGGATCAGAGAGGGGAGGGGGGGAATCCCTGCGGGGAGTGGTGACTGACAGTCACGGCTCTCTGCAGGGAGATGATCAAGAAGTGAGCGAGCGACGGTATGCATTCGCTCACTTCCCGATCTATTGAGCCAACGTGTGACAGTTGACATTTTCACTCACCTCACAGTTCTCCTTTAAGTGTTGTAAGTTTTTATCACAGAATCTAGAAATAGGTTATTGTAAAATTTAGGGAATTTAGCACACATGGGGAGCGCTGAAGGACCAGTCTCAAAGCCGTTTTAGCAGAAAAAAAAAGACAGACAGTCTTGTCTTCCTTTTGTAACAGAAAGATAACGTTTTTCAGTAACATCAACAAAAGGTTTGCTTGTCTTTCAGCAATAGACAATATGACAATGTCTCACCGACTCAAGATTGTCAGATATACTCCATGTGTCCCAGTCCCAGGACTTTAGGGTTTTCCTCAGCAAACTTCTCAGAAGTACCCTTTAGCAGCTTCCAGCAGGTTTCAACACATCCTCGTGTGTCACAGGCTCACTAAGGATCCTTGGCTGTTCCCCAGGTGTCTCCAGCACACACAAAGTCACCTGGCTCCACTCTGACTTCTTGGTGGAGTCCTCCTGACTCCTGAATAGTGATGGGCTCGGGCGTGTTCGCAGTTCCACGTGCCGAGCCCGCCAGGAAGCTGACAACGCAGCAGCGCCAATCACAGGTACTGAGACATTTTCCCGGTCCGCAGCTGCAGAGATCAGGATATGTCTCAGTGCCTGTGATTGGCGCTGCGGCACTGTCTGCTTCCTGTCAGGATCGGCACATGGAGCTTCGAACACGCCAGAGCCCATCACTAATCCTGAACACATACTGTTCCTTTTCCCAGTTGGAGCCCTGAACATCAGCAGCACCCTTTCCATAAGGGCTGTGCACAGGTGTGCCATCACTAGGTGCTGGCAACTACTAAACCACGGACCCAGGAATGGAGATTTCATCCCTCCCAATTTTCTTCGAAATCTCCCAGTTCCAGGATCCCATGCCAAATCCAGAAAACCTGGGGAGAGCTGCAAAGCCAGCTCTTTCCCAGTAAAGCTGGTCATACACCTATAGATTATCTGCAGATTTTCTATAGTCAGATGGTACAGTGCAACAGATTTCTCCATCTACGCTAAACTGTGCGATAGTGGAATCTCCCGCTGGTCCAAACTTCAGTATCTTGCTAGTCGGCCCCGCTGGCTCTCAAAACCCCTCAACAATGCATGCATCCAATCGGAGTGTTCAGGTATTTTGACAGCCAGCGGGGCCGACTAGCAAGATGTTGAAGCTTGGTCCAGTGGGAGATTCCTCCATCCACACAGTTTAGCATAGATGGAGGAATCTGTTGCACTTTTTCCATCTGACCACAGAAAATCTGCAGATAATCTACAGTATAGGTGTATGGCCAGCTTTAAAGAACTAATTTCCTGGAACCGCTCAACCCCTCTGGCTGAGAGTCTTGGGTGACAACAACACTCAGTTCTACCACACAATACCACAGTTATACACATCGAAATAATGTCATTCTCTGAGGGCACTTATACACACGTCTTCATTTTACTGCAAAGAGATGGAATAAAACCTCAGATAAAGCCCAGATAGAGATGAATCCTCTCTTTACCCAGGCATGCTACAATTGGATTTTTTGTGATGAAAAGCTAATTAACCCTTTCGCTTCTTTAAACTGGAAGTGATTCTGGGGACTAAGCTCCCTTCACATTGTTTCTATGTGCAGATAAGCAGGTCACCCCCTGCCAGACACCACCCGCCTTGCTTCCCAGGTTCTGCTTCCCCTCCTGTGGGCCCAGGACCGGCTTCTTGGGTGTCGGCGGGAAGCGGAGAGACCAGCAAACATCCGTTTGCCAATCTCCTCCCCCACTAAATGAAGCCAGAAGCGATCACTTCGGCTTTTCAGCTGTCATGTCAGCTAGAGAATCTGGTGAAGAAGCTATTCAAGCACAATTTGTGCAAAGGTGACATTAGGGGTCCAACAGACCCCTAATGTCACCTTAAAGAGGTTCTGTCACTTCCAATGTGATATCACAAAGGGGGCTTGTGAGTGCTTGTGCATATCCAATTTACTAAACAGAGCTCGTCAGAGTGGTGTATTCTTTATTCAGAATAAACCGGTCATGTCAGAAATATGAAAACATATCATTGACTGTTTATAAATAGCTACCTCCCTTACTTCCAGAATTGTGAGGAGTATCTCCTCCCAGACCCTGAAATGAGAATTGACAACCGTCATGCTTGTTTTGGGTTAGTGACTGCACGAATAGCGAAACCACAGAATGACCACGACAGGGAACTAGCAAGTTGCTGAAATAAAGTCAGCAGCTAGAGGGGTGCAGATAATGAAGTGAGAATATTTAGTTTATCTAGCTGTGTATTGGTGCTATTCTGTATTAGGAATAACTTACAGCACTCCCTGTGTTATTCAGGACAAGACAATGCTGCCTGCCAGACGTGTAATAACTCTCAGTGTTTTTGTTCTGTCACTACATTCTGCTCTTTGTCCTTTTTTGCTGGGAAAGTATGGATGGCTGACTTGCTGGAACTCTTCCTGGGATGTCTGAAGTTAAATGAAGAGCGCTTTGTTCTTAAGTACACCATTTCTCGATATCATGATTTTAAAGGGCAACTCCACATAGGTTGATTAGGAAGGGGTTGGAGAGTAAAGGCGGTCATACACCTTACAATTATCATTCAAATGTATTTGTCCCGTCATCGCACCACCATTCAATTTCTGCACAAATGGTCCATCATGCACAGATCAATCTAGATAATCATTCGTCAGCATTACTAACTGGCCGAATTTCGTTGATCAACAGATTTTCGTTTGCACATGTGCAGTGTTCATGTTGCTATTTTATTTGTATGAGATTCCACTAATTCATCGATTTTCGTCCAAAGTTTTCTAGTCTGCCCGTTGAACCAAATTCGACCAGTTGTGCAGTACCCATCAACTGGCCGATTATTGTACGAAAAACAGGGCACCTTCGTTTTTTGAACGATACGTGTAAGGTGTTTAAGGAGTACAGTCAGAGTAGCATGGAAATTAAGAAAGTCTGTTTATCCAAGCTCTTTTGCATCAACATGTACTGCCTGGTGGGTCTTTGCACATTTGTTTTAATATGTAATTTGGGAATAGTAATTAATAGGATTTTTAATCCTTCTGTTTTAGGTTTAACCGTAAATGAAAACAAATAACTTACATCAGCTGGACCAACAGCTGGACTATGAACAAAATGAAATATGACATATATGATAGTATGTCACTAGTATATACACTTGAGGTTATTTTTATTAAGTCTCCCAGTAACATATTTTTATTATCTGTTGATCCTGCCAGTAGCTCTATTATTTCTCCACTTCCCATAACAGGCCAAGCTGTCCACCAAAAGCAGCAGTTATAGGGGTTGGTACAAACCATATAACACTCCTAGCAGTGTTTACAACAGCCAACTTTTATTCATATAGTTGAACTCCTTTTTCCTAAAAGCTGCTTAAAAATTGTTAACTGGAGTTGAGCTTTTTACCGCAGCATTGGAGGAGTATGTTTGGATGGAACAAAGCTGCATCACCGGTAATATAGAACAGGGCTTGTTCCCTCCTGTTGTCCTCTTCTTTTTGCGACCTGCTTCCCATCACGACCCTCCCCCTGACATCAGGGATCCAAGGATTTGGCCCATTCTTTTCCATCTGGGTGGCCTTTTGCTTGCTCGTCTATGTCAAGTTTTATTTAGGATCGAAATCCTCCTGAGGAAGCCTTATTTAGGCGAAACATGTTGAGGCATCTAAAGAAAAACATCACTTGTTCAACCTTTTATGACTAACCAGGCCATTTCAACATGTTGTGCCATCATTTGGATCCTGTATATCACTGTACCAAGTCTTGTATCTAACAATACAATTTTGTTTTTAATCTACTGTGAATAATAAATAATTTAAATACTTCCAAAGTTCATAGTAAGAGCAATACGGTTTCTAAAAAGCCCCCCTTTTCAGGTTTTGCATACCTGGATATGGTTTGGTGATCTTAGGATTTTATATATATATATCTACATTACTGGGGTGTGAAACTTGACTCTCCTAACGTGCGCCCAAAAATATATTTCTATTATCTGTTGATCCTGCCAGTAGCTCTATTATTTCTCCACTTCCCATAACAGGCCAAGCTGTCCACCAAAAGCAGCAGTTATAGGGGTTGGTACAAACCATAAAACACTCCTAGCAGTGTTTACAACAGCCAACTTTAATTCATATAATTGAACTCCTTTTTGTTCATAAAAGCTGCTTAAAAATTGTTAACTGGAATTTGGCTTTAAACCGTTTGTCTCTTTCGTAAAGTCCATACAAAAAAAATCTATCCATGACTACCGGATACAATGTATACCAGCACCACTGCCTTACTTAAATCAGGCCACACGAACACACCAGTGCTGGGGAGGGCTCCTGTTCACCCACACACAGTGGGGGACCTAAGGAACAAAAGGGCATGATGATCCGACACTCTCGGCGCAGAGATGGGGGGGCCCGCTGGCCGCTGGTACCGATCCGGCGCTGAGACTGTGCTGGGCCCCCAATAGGCCCGAGGCCCTGGTGCGTCCGCACCTCCTGCACCGGCGGTAGTTCCGCCACTGCCCACACACATTGACTCATCTCTTCATGGAAGCCTATCCCACCTCAACCTAACCACTGAACTATCACTTTCTCAAACAATTCATCCCCACATAGCTACCTCCTCATGTATCACTTGCCCCTCCCTTTTCGATTGTAAGCCCTCCTTACCATCTTGTCTTGAATTGTATCGTGATTGTAATGTCTTCCTTATATTGTAAAGATGCAAGTAGATGGAGAGACCCTCCGCACTCCTCACAGCAGTCGCGGCCAGATATGAAAAAAGTGGTGCTCGCAGTGATGAGATACCACGGATGGCGCCGTGCAAACACAGGAAAGTCAGGAAATCACCAGCACTCAGTAGTAAAGATAAATATGTCCCTTTTATTGGACAGAAAGCGTCACAGACATCAATAAAAATACATTTATTTTGATGTCTGTGACACTTTCTGTCCAATAAAAGGGACATATTTATCTTTACTACTGAGTGCTGGTGATTTCCTGACTTTCCTTATATTGTAAAGCGCTGCACAAATTTGTTGGCGCTATATAAATCCTGTATAATAATAATTGAAAGAATCCTGCACAAAATATCTAACTTCCCAATACATTCATGGATACACTGACTCTAATTCGTTTCAGTCATGGAGGTCTTAAGCATAGTTATATGATAACGTGTTTCAGCTATGACAGCTTTAAATGAGTAAAATATACTCTATTCCCGATATTTTGACACTGCAACTGCCACACACCTGCTCTATAGCTCAAGAACTGAGTGTTCACAAACTGCTGATCGCTCAGCTCACGATTTCTCACTGCAGAAAGTGGTTACTGTCATTTACCACTCCCCACAGGGATTCCCACCCTCCCTTCCCTCTGTTCCTCCAGCACTCATTGGAGGGACACTAGAGAGGCAGAGCCAGCTGTCCCTCAGGCAGCAGGATAGATCAATGTTGTCGGGATCCAAGCTCACTTCCATGATGGATTACAATCTCATGTTTAGTTTTCTAATTTGTAATGAGATTGTTGTCCATCACAGGAGTGAGCTTGGAGCGGTGACTTCTTTACAACACACACAGGGACCATGGGGAACAAAAGTAGCCCCCCTCCAGAAGGAAGGACAGTGTCGGCACCAATTCAGAGATGATTTGAGGATCTACAGCTGAGTGATACACAAACAAGATACATTTTTGGTAAAAATTAAATTACTAGAATGCATTTTTGAGATTTAGCTCCTGAGTTTAGTGTCACTTTAAGCCACACCCTAAAAAAAATCCAATAACATAACAATTAACTCCTACAGCGCCATGTAGTGTTCCCCACTGTACAGCTTCCATTGTTATCTTTAAGGAACAGTCCATCTGTTAGACTCAATTCTCTCTTCCCCACTCTCCTGTCCCTACCCTTTTCTGATGTACAGATCTGTATACATAAATTCACCATTTATCAAAGTGTTTATGTTGCTTTTAAATGTTTTAAACATATTTTCCTAAGATAGTCTTTTTTTCCATTGCAGAACAGCCCCATGGTACATTTTTGTATTGTTTATTAGTTATCATCTGGCCCTTCGTCATTTGCAAGTTATAATCTGATTGAGGGTGTGTTGTTTTAGAACACATTTTCAGTTGAATTTCAAGGGATTTGTGTCCATAAATCAAAATCAGTCCATACATTTTTTGTCTGAAATGGATGACTCACAATCCCTTGCCGAGTGGTAAGCATGCACCGAAGAAGGGGGAGTTTGACAAACTGCATCTGCAAACCACAAGCCCGCTCGCTACTAGGCGGCGAGGTAATTTTACCAGCCATCACATTTTGTGTTTAGACACTTGAGCAGTCTTTGGGTCATTTCCCTTTCACTTAGAACTGAAAAAACAAGTTTTATTGGTATAATTTCAGGCAGCAATTTTGGGAAAGGCACACATTTGGCATGACCCAGAGAATGGGTCACAGCATGGAGAAGGGCACTCACACCCAGCGCCTGTGATTTACGCACAATAAAGTTGTAGAACAAAGAGAAAAACAACTGCTCTGCAAATGTATTTATTTCATTTTGTTACAAATAGTCCTCTCTTGGGCCCTCAATCCAAATGTTATTATCTCACTGCAAATAATGATATTATTGTTTAAGGCATTATCTATAAATTAGAAAATTGTGTATTAACCCTTTTGCTGCCAAGGCCTTTTTTTTTTTAATTCGCTTTTTGCACACGTTATAAACCACATTTTAGGCCTGAAAATTATCTTATTTTGAGCACCTGACCATAAGACGCGTGTAGTTCCTGACAGCCGAGACAGGTGGCGCTGTGATTACTGCATCACGGTCTCAGTGATCACACAGAGCAGACGAAGAACGGGCGTTTAGTCTGCTCTATGGTGAGCTCCTATGCTGTGGTCACGGGTCCACCAGAGGAGCAGGGGACCCTAAAAACCGCGGCGGGGAGGGGGGTATGGGGAGGGGGGGTCGGACAGGATGCTCCTTTCATACAAGCGATCTAATCAGATCACTTGTATGAAAACGAGCTGGGGCTCCACACTATACATTTAGCTCTGCTTGTCAGGAGCAGGCCTAAATGTACAAAAAAAAACCCCGACTCGCCCGGCACCCGAATCTGCATGTCCCGGGCGTCGTGCGATAGGGATTCCCTCAGCTCTCACACATTCGCTCCATAAGACGCACAGTCATTTTTGCCCTCCTCTTGGGGGTAAAAAAGTGAGTCTTATGGAGCGAAAAATACGGTACTTAAAACGCCCAAAACATTATATATTTTCTGAAAGCCAACACCCTGTAAAATAAAAGCGAGGCATTTGCAAATTTTTATGCTGCACGATATTGGGGCAACTCTTTATCAAGCCCCAAAATCTTGTGAAAAATGCACTTCAAGTGACATTAAGCCCTCAGATTTTTTAACATAAACCAATACTGTAATGTGTGCCTTACTGTAATCCATGGTAGTTTCCCTTCTCTTTGCTGCTTTTCCTTTTAAATCTGTATCTGTTCTCATGCTTGGAGAGAACTTCTGTTTTGCAGCAGACTGCCTCGTCTCTGGAATGGCTACATGGTGTCTGTGTGTAGGTTTGCAACCTGAGCCAGCACTACAGGAAGCAGCAAAGAGAAGGGAAACTACCATAGATTACAGTAAGGCACACATTACAGTATTCGTTTATGTTAAAAAAAATCTGAGGGTTTAAATGTCACTTTAAGTTAATTTTAGTGCCCCAAAACACAATAAAATACCAATTTAAAAAAAAAATCTCAAATATGATGCGATGAGTAAAGATACCCAACGTGCCCAGGTTAAAAATTGTGTGCATCCATGAAACAGCGACAAAATTCAGTACTCCAAAAAGTCCATAGACAACGCTTAAAAAGCCCCCACAGGTCATCAGTTTAGAGATACGCATAATTATTGGCCCTAGAATTATTGCTCTCACTCTGGCGTGCACGGCGATACCCAACATGTGTAGCGCAATCTTTAAAGCTGTTTTTTAATTGCTATCACATAGGGGGGCTTACAAGCCCCCCATGTGATAGCATATTGGTGTTGACAGGTCCGCTTTAAGGTGGTGCTTGGGGATCCAAAGACCCCTGGTATCAGCTTTCCATTTTAAATAAGCTATTGAAGTGCAGATCGCACTTCAATAGCTTATTGCTTGGCTTCAGGAGCCGAGCAATGACAGCTCAGAGATCGAAAGTGATGCAATCCGTGCCACTCCCATAGAACACTAACCTCCCCAGCTTCGCGCCAGCACCAGACATGCCGGTCCCGGGCCCGCAGGAGGGCAGCGGAGCCTGGGAAACACGGCAGGGGTGTTGGGTGGCAGCTAAGCCACCAGAATCGCTTCTATTGTAAAACTGGCAGCTGCCTTTACAAAAGGTAAACAGGGCCGTGCTGCCACTGACGTACTAGGTACGACAGTGGTCGCGAAGGGCTTAAAGTCAATGTAAACCCTAACAATGAACCTCTCTTGTTCTTTGTTCCTTGTTAAATAAAATCATTAAGCTTTTTGAAGTCTGTGCAATAAGATTCAGTTTAGACAATTGAGCAGGGTTTACACCAGTCAGCAAAAGGACTTATGGCTATGGCTTTTCTCTTGTTGGCGTGTTTGGAAAGGTAATGTTTACAGGGGAACTCCACCTCTGAGTATGTTTTAAATGACAAAAACTGTAGAAACTTTCCCTAATAAAATTGTTTCCTAACTTTTGTCCTTTTCTTTGACCTTTGCTAGACTTGCTTACCAACCTACCATGGTTGCTATTAAATATCCTCACACATTCAACGGGAAGACTGCAGGGATTTTTCAAATAATTTATCCACCAATGTGTGTTCATTAAACCGTATGATCACAGCTCCCTTAACCCTTTTAATCTTTTCTAGCATGGCACTGGTTACTTTGTAACACTGAGAATGACCATTTGACAGTTTTGGAACAATGCGTTGTGTGGGATTCTGTTTCAGAGTTGAATAACGAGGCCAAGATAGCATGGCCACATCACACCATTATGAGGAAAGGTTGAAGAACCTCTGCCAACACCTAGAATCTTACAAGAAAGTACATTTGGAATTATAGGGCATTATTGAAAATACTGTAGGTGCATTTATCCTTTAAGGAGAAGTATTGGGAGAGTAAAATGTACTCTTCCCAAAACATAGAGCCGGGGTGGGAAACTGCAGCTGTCACATGCCAGCTTTATAGATCGAGAGAGTCTTCTCCCTCTCTGTTCCTCCTGCACTCATTCAGTGGCGGAACTAATAACCAAGATTTTATCTTGGGCCCCCCCCCCAAGATGGGGGGGGGGGTCGCGGGAGCGGATCACACTGGTCCCTGCTCCCCCAGCGGTCTCTAATGTTGCAGTAGCATGCTGGACTTACCGGAGACCCTGCAGAGCACACCATAGATCCTGTATAGCCCACCTGAGACTCTCTATGGTGGGCTCTGCAGGGTCCCAGGTGAGCTGGTCTGGTCGTCGGGATGCCGCCTTGGTACAGTTGATACCCATGTAAGAGGCCCCCCAGACCTCTCACATGGGTACCGGCTATACCCCTCTGATGGTGGTGTTTTATCAAAGGTTGTGACTACGTTAAAATGTGTGACCGGTGACGTGTTCACACGTTTTAACGTAATGCCGCCCAGTTTTTCGGCGGTGGAATGTGTGACCACCAATAGGTGAAGCATTCCAGCGCTTTCCCAGCTGTTCCAGGGCAGATCGGCATCGCAAATCGCATGTGCAGGAGAACCGATCTGCCCTGAAACATCTGATTTCCTGAAATCCTGAAATGTCACTTTTCTCCGACTGCGATCTCACATTCCACCGCACTCACAAAGTCGGATAGAAGTGACATTTCAGGACCGATCAGCTGTTTCAGGGCAGATCGGTTCTCCTGAACATGCGATTTGTGATGGCGATCTGCCCTGGAACAGCGGAGAAAGCATTGGAATTCTTCACCTATTCCACCACCGAAAAACTAGGCGAGATTACGTTAAAATGTGTGACCACATCACTGGTCACACATTCTAACGTAGTCTCAAACTTTGATAGATCACATGCCTACCTGTAATCATTTAATCAGAGAAATAGATTATAATAGGGAACATTACAGTGTAACATTCCCCATTATAATACCTAGGGGAGGTGAGTCACAGGACCCGCCCCCTCACTGTGAAGCCCGTCGGCAGTGCGGGGCCCCAGTGTTCGAACACCGGGACCGCGCACTGCCATATATTGCAGGAGCGGACTGAAACTGTGGGGGTGCCCAGTACCGGACCCCACTGGGCCCCCCCACAGCTTTAGGCCCCGGCACCGTCTGCACCGGTGGTAGTTCCGCCACTGCGCTCATTGAAGGGACAGACGTGGGGAGGTGGGCGGGGGTTACGCGATCACAGCTGGCTCAGGCTCTAGAGAGGCAGACGCAGCTGTCAATCAGGCAGCAGGATGGAGCCCAACAACATTGTTGGGATCTTTCTTGGTTGCAGCACAGCTCTGCACTGTCAAATAGTAGGCAGTAGCCCACTAGATGCTGACTTTGTGTCACAGGAGGACATTACTAAATATTCTTCTTTGACCCTGGCCCAAAATAGTTCTGTGTGCCTCCATGCTGTGTGACAACACTGGATAGAGTTAGGTCAACTCAGCACATCAGAATGTCACTGACAGCATATTCTTCTGCAACCTAACCTCCTCACAGTGGCAAAACACAAATGGGTTAACAGATTCCTAAACGAGTCCTAAGGAGAAGGTATAGTGGTTCTGGACATATTTTTGTCTTCATTATGGTGGGATAATATTATATATATTTATATATATATTTTCTAGTCAACTGTGTATCAGGGACTTTACTCCTCAGTGTTTTTTTAAAAAGGTCTTGGGCTGTCTAATAAATTGTGACCTTTACACTGACAGATACTTGAACATCAATTCACAAATCTGATGTATATATAAATAAATATATAATATTATTATCATTATTATTTCTTTTATATTCGGACGGCGGTCGCTGTAAAAAAATAAAAAAAAATAAGAAAGGGCACCTCCCTGAAATGAGACGGGAACCTCCCTGAAATAAGGTTTTGCAGGTTGGGATGTCTGCTAATGTTCTTTTCATACATCTGCACACTCTATCACATGCTGAAAAAAAGACTGTTTGCAGAGATCAAATGTGCAAAGTGCAAAATTGCTGACCTCTAAACACATTGTCAGCGTGAGTATGCAGGCCCACAGTGTTTTTCCCCCTATTTCTGCCTACTGCAGTTAGTGCTCCTTCTGTGGAATAGTAACACAGCTAACAAATAGCTGAGCAGTAAGTACTTCACAAATACTCCTACCCACATGAGATATGCTGCAGCATAACCAGAGTGGGCTGTGGTATAGATACAGTTAGTGCATTGACCTAAAGGCTTGAGATGAGGCAAAAACGACCACCAGGTCCTCATCACATAGCCTGCTGCTTCCAGGACAGTGATATTTCTGATTTGGTGCACTAAAGACCTTAAGACAAATGTGAAAAGAAGTGAAGATAGGGGGCAACCTTTCTGAGTTCCTCAAGATATTGGAAAGATTTCATATCAGTATATTTCCCATATGTATTAGGCCCATAATAAAGTGCTTGGATCTAGGTTAGTAAATGGGAGCAGAGTTCTCCTTTAAACAGACTTTTAAAACAAAGCAAGGACCACAGTGAATTTGTTGCGCATTTATTTCACAAAAATATGATTACAGGCATATTTATTTATAGCATTTGTAAAAGCTCCTGACATACAATACAACAATAGAAAGATATCAAATGGCTCAGAAATAAATTTATGCAATAAAGGTCTATTACAAGTACTCAACAACATACTGAGGGCCCCCAATTACTGAAGTGTAAAGAGAGGTGTGACCTGTGTTCTGTTCAAACATCCAATCAAACGCAGGGAAATCTTTAAAAATAGAGCTTCTCTTTTACATGATTGGATATTCGATGTCAACAGTTTGACTCCATCTCACGTCACGCTTTAGTAATCAGTCCATTAGACCTGTATGTCTCCACAGGCATGAAAGAACATAAGAGAAGGCATCAGTCAATTCTAAACAGACAGAACAAAAATAATTCATTTTGCTGCTAGGAACCAAGGAGATGCAATCTTCTAAGGTTGGAGAAAGAAACTTTTCTTTGTCTACTATGGGCAACACCAGTATTTATGTACTGCATATTAACATCTTTTTTTTAAATTGGTTATATAAAAGAAGTGATCTGATTAGATACCACCACTGCTGCCATGTAAACTTTTAATGCCTGAATTTTATTACTCAAATGTGTGCAAAAGAAAGTATTTATGAATGTTCTTGTCTAAATTTCCCTACAATGGCTGCTTGCTTTACATATGTAAATGTTATGAAACGCCTACTTTCCATTCCTAATTTATATAACTGAGGGGTGGGGATTTACAAAACAGTGGGAGTGGCTTTGATGGGGTTATGGTGGATCTAGGCAGGGTTTGGTCAAACTGGGTGCATGGTCATTTATGATTTAACATATGTCCACCTGGGTATGTGACTAGAAAATGCATAGACAGAGGGTATCATTAGTGAAATCCACATTTAAAAAAAAATAAATAAATAGTACTTCCGAGCATAAGCAGATGAAGTTAATTCCTGTAAAAGTTGCGCTTAGCACCTCACCTTCAGGAGCTTCCCTGTTGGTCAATGTGGCTGCCCATCATATTAAAAGACTGATCAGAGGCCTTGGAAGGAAAATGGGATGGGTCGAGCTTGATGGCAGAATGGATGGACAGAGCAGAAGGGGATGGGCCAAGTCAAGCTTGACAACTGAAGTGGATTGACCAAGTTTGATGGCAGAAAAGGAATAGACTAAGCTGATTGGCAGAATGGGATTGGCCTAGCTTGGGAGCAGAAAGGGATGGGCAAAACGTGATTGCAGAAGGGGATGGACCAAGCTTGACAACAGTAAGGCATGGGTAAAGCTTGACAGCAGAATGGGATAGGCCAAGTTTGACAGTAGAATGGGATGGACCAAGCTTGACAGCAGAAAGGTGTTGGACCAAGCTTGACAGCAGAAAGGTGTTGGACCAAGTTTGACAGCAGGATGGGGCAAGCTTGATTTTTTACAAAAAAATTGCATGTAAAATTGCATGTCAAGATTTGCATGTAACTTTACCTGCTTAATCTACTGATTGTCTTTCAGTGGATATAACCACTGCATATGCATTGCTTCCACTTATACCCAGTTTGAATTGGCCAGATTTGTGACTGCCTTGCTTAAACTGGGAATGTTGGCATCTCAGCAATTATTAAATAAGTAGGCGCTTACTTTTGTATGTGCACGTATACATAACATCACAAAAAAAAGGTCAAGTTTATAAACTTTTGCAGAAGTAGTTTATCCAACAGGCACAAATAATAAGCAATAGTGCAATAAACCCTATATACATATTAAGGATATTAACAAAAATACCATTTTATGTAGAATACATTTCTTCTTCAACTTTTAAAACACACTTTTCCACAGCAGGGATCCATCCTCCAGCGTTATCCCTTATCGTATCCTTAAAAACCTGTTACGGGAATTTTAGTTTTGCAATCGTTTTACTCTGAGTTTGGAAAACTCTTTTTGTTTGGCAGTCTTTGAACTTTATAAAAATGTTGCTTTACTTATCTGTACATTATATTGCTAAACCAAAATAATTTACAGCAACAGAGTTAATTTGCTATTTTTGTTTTATGATAGAATTCATTTATCTTTAAAATAAAATATATTCAGACACCAAAAAACAGTGATACTATAAAAACAAATGTATTTTTAGTGTGTGGCTGTAATACATAACGGTTCTCATAATTTTCAGGTTTAAATGATTATTACAGTTATATAAAAACTGGACACATTGTTGTTAATAATAAATGATAAATAACCTTTTTAACTGCACTCAATTATGTTATTTCAATATAGATGGTATGCTGCAATGCCTACAGGTAGAAAGCACCAGAAACACAACCCATCTATTACATATGCACTGTGCTATACCTAATCCCCAATACTTTATATGTATTACCATAAAACCATCATGTGCATCACAAGCTTATCAATTTAGTAAATTATTGTGCAAATAATCCAATCATGCGCATCTCATTAACCACAATATAGTAAATAAGTGTGTCAAGGGTCAAAATTATAATCAGCAGGTGTGTGTGTGTGGTTTTAAAGTTTTGGATCACTGTGGTGTGAAGATATATATATTAAATGAAAATGAAAACTAAATAATTGGAAATGATAAAAAGAATATCACAGTATTTGGACATGTTGCATTATTTCATTTATTATATATGTATATACTGTATATCTGCTGATTATAATTTGGAACCTTAACACGCAATTATTTGCTATATTGTGGTAATGAGTTGCACATGATTGCACAATAATTTACTAATTTGATAAGATTGTGATACACATGATGGTTTTATGGTAATACAGTAAACTCCCCATTATCTGGCATCCACAGGGATTGGTAGATTCCAGATAAATATAGTTTCTGGTTACTTGAGAGTTACTATTAAAAATAGGTATAACTAATACCATACCCAGTACTATACCATAACATAAACTATGACTTCATATTAATATTGAAATGCAGTATTCAAAAGCAAATAAGACAAATAGGCACATGATCGATTCCAGGATAATACATGCCACAGATCAGCAGAACAGTGAGTATACAGGGGATTTTTTTTTTTCTAGTTAGATGAGAGTACTGGTGAGATGAATTCCGGATAACAGAGAGTTTACTGTACATATAAAGTATTGGGGATTAGGTATAGCGCAGTGCATATGTAATAGGTAATAAAGGATAGCCTATGCTGCAACATTATCAGTAGGAGATATCTGAATAAGCGGGAGTCTACAGGCTACTTATATGTACAATGTATGGGGCTGACATGAGGAACAATTCTTGCTATGAACAATTTGCAGGACTGAGCACAGGTATACAGAACAATGTATTATTTTAGTAATTTTGTCTTGTTCTGGGTATGTCAAAAATTAATTTAGCTCCTGATGGAAAGAATCCTATTTCCTATGTGTGCAGAAATTACAGAAATTATTGAAACTGTCTCCAAGGAACCTGCACTGCTATTCTGCCTTTGTGTGCTGAATAAACGGTGTTAGTATTAGAGTAAACCCATTACAAAGTAATTTGAATTAAAAATTATATAAATACAATAGTATGCATGTAGTGACATTGCTGCATACAAGGTGACTGGTGGAGCTGCCACTATAGTGAATGGAGGGTCATGGGCAAACTTTTCTTCTATCCGAAAATAACAGGGGCACATATCATGGCACATACATTTAGGTTTGAACTAGCAATATAAGAATACTGGCACTTGCTAGAAAAGTAAAGTGTGCTAAAACATTGCAACATGATTTACTAATCACTAATAACCTTGGCTAATTGTCTTGTTTTGCCCTCCTTGTCTTTCAGATAACATATTAACACAAATCATGGACAATCTAGGGCAAAAAGGCTGAAAGAGAAAGTTTTCCCACTCTGCGATCACCGAGAACCAATGGCTAGAAATACAGTAAAATCTGTAACCTTATTCTGTTACCAGATGCAGGGATCCTGGATGTTGAGACCCAGAACTGGTGAACTTTTAGGTGAACAGTAGACTACTCCTCCAATTAAAAATTGTGCAGGGGCAGCATCTTGGGTGCTTGTTTCTTTGTGGCTTGTCCTACCCACATGTATACAAGATCCAAAAGAATGGTAGCCACACACAAAGTTCTTAACCGGCAATCAATTTTAAGGTTCACACAGTACAACCCATAAAACCTCCTTCCACTGACACATGACACTACTAAAAGCTTAACAGTAGAAACACCATTTTGCTCAGTCAGGGAAGGTAAAGGGAGTATTTTGTTTACTTTATGAGGTTTGTGCAACACATTGTAACTGGATTTAGGACTTGATTAGAAGTCTTTAATCGAACTTTAAGTAGCCATACTGCCTTCCATGGTCAGGCTCATGTTATTCGGTCGCAGTGTAGTTTACAAACACACAGAAAGCAAATCATTGGCCATAACATTGTGTACTGGTTGTGATGAAACATGCAACACAGTTAAAAGACTTTGTACATATTGTAAGCATTACACAGAATTAGGCATAGCAGTAGCTGGTTCTGGCTGGTATAAGTTCTCAATAAAGCATTTGCATTGCATTTGCATAAAGCATTTGCATTGCAGATTTTTAAAGGTAAGTCCAGACAAATCAATACTTCGACTTAATGCTGATCATATACTTATGGGTCTGGCCGTCATAACAGTCTGATTAAATTAAGCAATTATCGCTGCTTTTTCTCTACCATTTTGATTGGTTTCTCATCATCAAAGTATAGGGGAAAACATTTGGCTAGGTTGGTAAATTCTGATGGTTATTAAGGGAGTCAGATGCTGTATGTGCAATCAAAACAATCACTTGTATCATCCAGAATCACCTGCAACTAAAGTTGACTGAAAATAAGTGTGTGTATCGCCAGCAATACACACCATAAACAAGTATTGCACTGTTTTGAGGATTTCATGCAATCGATTATGAAAGTTATCATTCTTTCATTAAAACCATTGCTTATACTGAACAACCAATATAATGGGCAGTATTGCACAGTTTCTGTCAGTGGGGATCATGGTCATTACAGGGTGTACTTAAGGGACATGTGGTGAGGTTAGTGGGAGGTGAGGCAAGCCAATAATTCACCCACAGGAGGGAGACTCCCTTGCTTGGTTTCATAATTACATAGTTAGTCGGGGCGAAAAATGGCAAAAGTCCATTGATTGTAACCTAACCTGTTCTGTGATACAGAAGCAGGAATTGCAACTGGGTGATTTCTTCTCCACCATCATTAGGAGATATCAGGAGCAAATCGGTGAACAGTGTACTTGGCACCTGAAACATGTTTTGGTTAGATGGGTCCTTTCAAGATCTACAATAGAGCAAAATGTGATGGAGTTTACATTACCGAAGACTGGAATACAGAAAGCCGGAGCACATCATTGACAGTTGCCTATACCAACTATTCAAATCCCTTGCTTTATGTGAAAGCAGGGTCAGATTTTCCATAAGGCACAGTAGTCATGTGTCTATAGGTGCCACTCCAGGAGGCGGATCTAAAATTGCTTGGACCGGCTATTGGGTATAATACATTATACAAAATCTCTGCTCAATCATATACAGCCCATTACATTTCACATAGACTCTGCTGGATATTCACAAAGATGCAGACTGTTGTATATAAATAGTCAGGTTTTTTTTTCTGCACAATCCAAAATGGTCATGGACAAAAAAAAAAGCTAAAATAGCATAACAGGGATTTGTCCTATTTTTTGGTGGGTCTTATTGTGCCACTTTTTATGTGACTATAGGCTCCTGAGATGTAAATCTGGCGCTATGTGAAAATCAAAGTCTGATTAATTGCTATAGACAACCGCTCCAATTTTGGTGCAGTCTCACATGAACAGTACTCCAGTTTGAGTGCAAATTCACTTGTCCATTCTCGTGACAAATTACAAACAAAAAGAGGTTTAACACATAAAACAGCTCTGACTAAATAAAAATAAATAGATATGGAGAACAGAGAGGAAGGAGGATTCACTTTTTGTGAAAGACCAGCGGCTTTACCATCCCTGCAAGGATTTTGGGGAGCTGGGCCGATATGACCTCTGTCATCATTTCCGGGAACTCTACTTTTAACGCCCGAGACTGAAGGAAGGTGTTGAGGCAATACAGGTGGAGTTGCTTGACTAGCTGTAGATAGAGAAGCATGGATGATGTTACAGGAGATGATATCACCAACTTATGAAATGGGAAAGGGCCTAAAACAAGCAATTGTCACACCCACGGCTATATTTTCAACATTTCAAATAAAAAAAACACCCATTAAATCAATAATCAAAGGATATGACAAAGGGGTCTAATTATAAAAAGAAAAATTCACATAACAATTTATCAATCAAAACTACATGTACATTCCTTCTGTGTGAATTAAACAGTTAGAGAATCACGGAAAATTAAATGTTCTTAACCACTTGATTACTGCAGCAAGATTTTAATTTTTCACACACCTGTTAAATTTGGAATCTTTGGCTAGAAAACAGCTTAACCCCCCAAACAATTATATATTTACTAAAAGCAAAGGCCCTGTAGAATTGTTGCAATTTTTATGTTGCACGATATTAGCACAAATGTTTATCAAATCTGTATTGTTAGGGAAAAATACAGAGCTCATTGGCTGCCGGCTCTATTCGTTGGTATGCCAGCGAACAGTTTGCTAACAGTGGCACCCAATGTGTGAATGTCTTCCGGTTCCTTATGAACGAGCAAAAATGTGCGTAGTGTATGGCCACCCATAGAGGCTCTATGATTAAGTACAAGTATGCATATAACACGATAGATATTTTGTCTGAGCAATATGCTGTATGCCAATTGGTAAATCAAAAATTACACAACCATCTTTAACACCTGAGCACCAGATGTCCTTATAGTTCCTGCATCATTCATGGGTGGTTTTGAGCTGATGTGTGCACCCTGTCAGGGTATCCAAGTGGACCAACCTGGAGCAGAACCTAATACATGAGCTTACTTATACTGTCATCGCTAACATGCCCCAATGACGCATGAATCATAATCAATTCATACAGTAGGGCCAAGCTGCTTTGATTCAACATTTGTCCAATATTTTATTTTTTATTTTATTAAACTGAGTTGCTGAGATGATGATCTCTCAAACTGAGATGGCTAGGCGTGTGCTGGCCACCTTCATTCTAAATATTATCATGACCAGTGTGAATGTAGAATGGTCAGTAACATTGCCTTTACTGAGGATGCACTTACTTCATGCATGGAGTCCATTACTTTGGTCAGGTGATAAAACCGCTGGGAACTCGCAACAACTCCTTTGTGCCTTAAGTTGATGGCCTTTGCCAATTCTCTAATGTAATTAGACCTCATCTCATCAAAATGACTTTGACTTTTAAGACCTTCCAAAGGAACTAAAAAGAGAACAAAATATATATATATATTTGCAATATAAAACAAAAGTTTAAAAAAACAATCACATGCACAGGAGCTTGATGTGTGGGTTAGGGGTATGATTGATGAGGGGGTATGACTGATAAGGGGGTATGATTGATGAGGGGGTATGATTGATGAGGGGGGAAAGGGGGTATGATTGATGAGGGGGGTAAGGGGGTATGGATGATGAAGGGGTAAGGGGGTATGAATGATGAAGGGGGAAGTTTTGCCCAGGGATGGACTTGAATGAAATCTTGAACACATCATGTGCCTGGTGGACATAGTTAAATAAATCCTGCCATAATAGAATTACAGGGTCTACAATTGCTTATCTACTTCTATTATGGTGGTTGCCTGTCTCTTTTGGGCTTTATTAGTTTCTAAAATACTGGCCAAGAACAAGAATGCAGCTACTAAAGTCATTAAGTAAAGTATAGATGCAATTTGGTCAGAATTATAGCCAGACAATAAGCATTTTAAGAAGGAGGTCATGCAATGGCAGCCTCTGCATTTCTCTCACTACAAGGTTCCTCTAATCACTGAAGCTGACAAGCTCAGTTCTCCTTCCTTAAAGTGACATTAAAGGCTATTTGTTCCGCCCAATGCTGCTATAAGCAAATACCATATATGATGCCTCTTGATGCGATCATCTTCTTTATTTTACCTGTTTCTGACAGTCCCTCCAGCGCTGGTGCCGGTCTCTGATCCAGCGCAGACTCCTAGTGTCCCACGGACTCTATCCAGTTTGCACGATTTCGGCTGCCTGACTGTGTCCATTGAAATTTAATGTCTCTTTTCTCCCCTCCGCTGCACATGCGCCCGCACACTTCCTCCTTCACACGGAGGCGGGAGTTCTTCAGCTGTGGGCGAGCGGCGCTGGAACAGGTAAGTAATTCGGTATTTGCCTGCTTGTTTATTATTTTTTAAATCATGGGGCATATATCTACTGCTTGCTAGCAGTAGATATATGCCAAAAAAATTAGACTTTAATTTTGCTTTTAATAGATCGCCTATCAAAAAAATGAATATCACAGTAAAATATTTTTATATAGGTTGTTCTATGGTTGCATTTCCCTGGCAAAATAGACCAGAGGTTGAAAATTCACACCACTACTCCATCTGCAGTTAATTTCTGTTTCTGCAGCACAAAATGTTCACCTTTAAAGTGATACTCCACGGCTAAATACATATTCAGGGTCTATAGAATATTATTCATGGGCTTTTGGGGTTTCCAATTACCCACTATCTCTACAAGTACACAGCTTCAAAGAGATGAAGCAAATTAAAGCAGAGATAAAGTAGGGATATCACTCATGGCAACCAATCAGGATTAATTTATGAGATGAAAGAAAGTAACTATGGACAGCAGCTCCACTTTTGTTTTACCTTCATTTGCTCTAAGTTCCAAAAATAAGCCCTTGCACGATGACATCACTAGTCAGGGTCCTGACAGGAAGCTGAGGCAATCCTGAGATATGGTATTTTAAATGAATACCATATTTTAACCAAAATTGGAAATCCCTTTTACTATGTGCATAGGTCTAGGTGAACAATTAACTACACAGTTGTATTACAGTATATGTAAAGTGGCTTACTTGCCAATAGACTTGTAGTGTTTAGCCAGTCTTGTGGTTTAGGTCCTCTTGCCAGATTGCAATACCAGGTCAGTGACCTCACTTTTTCTTCACTGCAGTTAAGCAGCAGACTTGGTCGTGGCCCTCATCCCTCGCCCCCTCCCAATAACCTGCTAATTCAACAAAGGAGGAGCACAATCCGATTGATGACGTACTCACTTTGCTCTCTGTTTTCTCTTAGGGTTAGAGTGATAGCCACCATGCAATGCAATAGAGCCGCACAAGGTCACAGTGCTGCCCCTTCTCCACTAAATCATGTAGTCATTCAAGGTCCAATCAAAAAGAAACTAAATTAATTAACTAGCTATATACACTGTCTGGTCAAAAAATAAGTCACACCTGGATTTCGGGCAGTGTTATGATCTGGGGTTGCTTCAGTTGGTCAGGTCTAAGTTCAGTAACATTATGTGCCCAAAAATTGAGGTCAACTGCCTACCTGAATATACTGAATGACCAGGTTTTCCATCAATGGTTTTTTTTTCTTCCCTGATGGCACATTGGGCATATTCCAAGATGACAATGCCAGGATTCATCAGGCTCAAATTGTGCAAGAATAGAAAATTGTAAAATATGCGCTTGTGGGTGGGTACAGTATAAAAGCTGCTGCGCTATGAACCCTAGGGTCAAAATTGATAAAGTGCTAAATGTGCAGCGCTAAAAGGTGATAATTTGATAATTTAGTAAAAATCTTTAAATCAGGTGTAAACAATATCACAACAAGTAATATAATTATTAAGTGTTATAGTGCAAAAATCAGCTGAACAGCAGTGTTCAAACAATAGTGATGGGCTATTAAATAGCTATTAAATGGCCTCAGTGTAAACAATGAATTCACTCTTTTGTCACCCTGATGGTGATAATTTCAAAACGTGCATCAATAAATGTAAATGGCTGTTTGCCAGCCTAAACAATAGAATTTTAAATCAGTCCCAGATGGAGATCCATTTAACATAATAGCAAGGGCAATATCAGTGATATAATTTAGACCTGTGACCCCCTGAGGACATCATCCATGACGAAACGTGTCGGGGCGGGTCTATTCTAGTTGATACCACGTCCAACCAGGAAGTCGCAGACGATCTAGACGCTGCATTTTACCGGCCGGTTTTCTCGATTTTAACTGTAAGTTTTTTATGTTTTTTGCAATAAACGTTTATACCTACCACACCATGAGGAGGTTTCTTTTATAATTTTATAAACCTATGACGGACGGGACATTGCCGGAAGAGACACCAGGGATGTGGACCCTCTGATCTGTTAATACTGCTTTATCACCTCAGCAGTGGGGTGAGTGTGCACCCCAGAGGGGGCATTTGTGGACACTTGAAGCACAGTGGTGTGGGAAGAATTTATTCAACATTTTGAAACATTTGTTTGAAGTTTTCATCGAACTCACTTTGAATTATATCACTGATATTGCACTTGCTTTTATGTTAAATGGATCACCATCAGGGACTGATTTAAAATTCTATTGTTTAGGCTAGGGTTGCACAGATACCAAGTACAGTACTCGGTACAAGTACGAGTACATGTACCGATACTTTTGAGCTCCAATACTAGACTAGAGAAAAATTCAAAAATTAGGAGGCAGCTGTCATTTGTAAGGAGTACACGGAGCTCCTGGGATTTGTACATCTCTGTTTTAATGTACGATTTTGTTTTTATAAATATAAATAAAGGGATGCACAGATACCAGTTTTGCGAGTACGAGTACTGGTACTTGCAGAGTACTTACAAGTATGAGTACTGATACATTTTTGTTTATTGTCATATGACAGTTTTTCTAAAACAATACAGACTAATGATTTCAGGACAGTGGTGAAGCGCCAGAGCCAGGTCCCAGCTGCAACCGCTGTAACCCTGGTAGTTCTCATGAAAATGCCAAATATCGGCACTGGTACTCGAAAAGTATCTGTGCAACCCTAGTTTAGGCTGGCAAACAGCCATTTACAGTTATTGATCATTATTTATGCACTTTTTGAAATTATCACCATCAGGGTTACAAAAGAGTGAATTCATTGTTTACACTGAGGCCATTTAATAGCTATTTAATAGCCCATCACTATTGTTTGAACACTGCTGTTCAGTTGATTTTTGCACTATAACACTTTATAATTATATTACTCTTTGTGATATTGTTTAAAGATTTTTACTTAATTATCACCTTTTAGCGCTGCACATTTAGCACTTTATCAAATTGTGCAAGAGTGGTTCAGGGAGCATGAGATATCATTTTTACACATGGAAATGATGTCTCATGCTCCCTGAACCACTCTTTGATGAGTTTTAATGAACACATAACTAGATTAAAGGAGTTCAGCCTTATTATCACTCAAATCCTAAAACAGAAAAATATTCACCCAGCAAATTAGAAACAGAAACGGCTAGAGCCATCTAATAAAATTAAGACAAGCACGCCAAGCTCTTTCTGAAGCAATTGAGCAGTTTGTAAAATAATCCACTTTACGATTTCCTGGAAACTGATGCAAATACATGCTCCTCTTGACCCCATTTATAATATTATTTGAACGATAACGAAGCAGAAAAGACTTCAGATATTCTGATTATCACAACTACATATCAATGACAGGCAGTAAATTGGAAGGTTTATTGGTTGTAAGTACTCAGTGTTTGATATACGTTAGAATATGAAATTATTTATTTATTTTTGTGTTCTCCATAAATGTATTAAAATAGAACTTGTTTGTGAAACACGTACAAATGATGCCGAAGATAGAAAGTAAAATATTATAATAGTTTCCAACTCACTGGCATTGGAGGTCTGACCATCGTTATGGAAATCCATCACCATGCAATGCCTGGATTTAAGGAGATGATTGGCATCTTTCCAATGCCGATATGAGGGGTCATCTTTCCTGAAGGCAACTCCTGCTTCCAGTAATACTGACTGCAGCCTCCAGGCTCGCTATATCCCGCTGTGTACTGAAAAATCTGATCCTCAGATAGCAGCCTATTGAGCTCCATGCAAAGCAATTCTCCTATCTCCAAACATCGCCCCCTAGTGGTGGTTTGTTTACAGCAAAGAGGAATGCAAATGTAGTCCAGGCCATGCCACTAGAAACAGGAATCATCTTCAGAAAAGTTACTTCATCATACAGGCATTTTTCATTGGCGGCAGTGACAAGTGCAAATTAAATATATTTTTATTCAATTTTGTATTTAACTATACAATTTAAGGGTTAACCTTAAGAGTTGGATTGGTTATTGGATAATTCGGGGGAGGTCAAGCGTTAATTTTAGAGGTTAAAATTTATATCTAGGCATAATCCAAAATGTATGCCCAAATCGTCCTCTTCCCCTTTTCTTTCACCTTGTTCCTATAGTAAGAACAGCATTTATTACCCCAGAGATGTCATCACCAGGCTTGTAGGGGCAGCTTTTTGGAGCTCAGTTCCTATTGATGTAGGAATGTCCCCAGAACTACATCTCACAAAAGCCTAATTTTTAAACACTGACAGAGTTATTCATTACAGGGTGAAGAGTTTGGAGAAGGCAGGAGAAGTGAACAATCTGGGACAACCATAGCTGAACTGGAAAGTGACCTGAATTGGATAATTTTCCCAAATCAGCTATATTTGCCCAGATTGTTCTCTTCGCCTGCCTTTTGTGAATAACCCTGTGAGTGTGGGCAGATTCTTTGGAATCAAAGTAGAAGTATTGTTTTGGTGGGAAAGAAATCAATGTACAGGTGAAACTCGAATAATTAGAATATCGTGCAAAGTTCATTTATTTTACTTATGCAACTTAAAAGGTGAACTAATATATGAGATAGACTCATTACATGCAAAGCAAGATAGTTCAAGCCGTGATTTGTCATAATTGTGATGATTATGGCTTACAGCTCATGAAAACCCCAAGAACCCCAAATCCACAACCTCAAAAAAGTAGATTATTACATGCAATCAATAAAACAAGGATTGTACATAGAACAATATCGGACCTCTGAAAAGTACAAGCATGCATATGTACTCAGTACTTGGTTTGGGCCCCTTTTGCAGCACTTACTGCAATTACTTTTGCACAATATTCTAATTATTCGAGTTTCACCTGTATAAATGGAGTTGGACGAAGAGGGGCATGGATAGGCAAAGTTCTGTAGTTCAGCAGGTCGGGCTGACAATGCTGGTTGGGATTTCAGTGCACCAGAAGCACTGTGTTTCCATTTCAAACAATTCGAGGTTAGAAGAATGCTGGATTTCTAGCAGATCAACAGGCATTGTTCTAATGGTAGGTTTTAAAAAAACGGCACTCGCAAGGGGACGCGTCCATCTAATACTTTGTTTGCAAAAAGGCATAACAGCATCAAATAAACAAACGCTTACATGTTTCAGCCTTTATCATTCTAGTGGTGTCCTTTCAGTGAATAAAACGTTGCATGCATTACTTTCTGATTGTCTAGAAAGCCGGCTTCATGCTCCCTTGTCACTTTATAACGAGGGAGCATGGAGCCGGCTTCCCGGCCAATCAGGAAGCCGGGCGCCATGTAATGACGCATTGCCCAGCTTCCTGATTGGCCAGCTTCTCGACCAATCAGGAAGCCGGGCAATGCGTCATTATACAGTGCCCAGCTTCCTGACTGGCCAGAAAGCTGGCTCCATGCTCCCTCGTCACCAGGGAGCATGGAGACGGCTTCCCTGCTAATCGGGTGGCAAGTCATTACACCCTTCCTTAATAGGACTTCCGGTATCGGTATTGGAGAGTACCGAAAAAAAAAAAATCAGTACTCGTAACCGAAAAAACGGTATCAAAGCATCACTAGTTAAAAATCAAAGAAAGGTTTGAACAACATTCCTCAAATCTCTAACAGTATTATCGAATGTTCTGATGAGATATTTTTATACAAACGTTTGCAAAACCTGTTGTACTGATAGAAGAAAATGTATGGACCCAAATAACTTAATATGCAGGTGCTTGCTTAACTCTACATTAAAATAAGCATGGTCTGCAGCTGCTGTACAGTGACATCCCCATTTTTGTTATATTGCTTCCCCAGGTTGGAGCCCCTGCACTTGGGGGAGTGCTGAGATTGTCACACAAGCGATGTACACATGAGAATTGGTCTTTGTGTGTAGCGTTTTGCCCCTTAGATTCTCCCAGTGTCCCAACATCTACCTTCCTTGGCTTCACTTGTTAGGAGTTCCCCGGTTAGGCCACCTTTCCGCCTAAATGCACTTACTTGTATTCAGAAGCAGAAGAGCCTTCATGCACAGGAATTCCTCCTGGCTGACCTGTAACTTCACAAACTCCTGCGGCAGCTGCCTCATTGAGACACAGAGGGAATAAAACGATGACTCTTTCATTCTTTGTCTGAGGAAACAAACATTTGACAAGTCTTATGTCCAATATAAATCTGTTCTATTTTGCTGGTGATACTGAAATGAGACTCAGAAGACTCGTGTCCCACGTTTCTGTTACATTTCCGAGAGACAATATGTGGAGTTTTTAGAAAAAGAAAATATGAAGGACTGCACTGATCTCCAATGGTATCTACACGCTACATTGTCATTATATTATAAAATAACTACAAACCCTTCTGTTCCAAGTGTACATTTGTTCAGTGTTCTATTGCCAGGAACCATTCAGCACATATGCTTCTTAGTTAGGGAAACCCATCTCCTACATCCCATAGCTGAATAACCAGAATCTTGGCATTCCTGTATCAAATCTCCTTGCTGTGCCCTGTGTAACATGCATCAGGCAAGCAACATATATAAGAAGACTTGTCCCTTTTTATAGTAAATGTGAGCTAAATCAGACATTAAAGAAGAACTCTGGGAATTTAAACCGCACTGTAAAATTACAACTGGAGAATGAAAGTTGGAATATGACTTCCATGAGGCAATGCAGACAGATCACTTTAATTGAGGCCCCATAGGATTACATGGAAAATATAAAGGAACACAATCATTAGCTTTTAGTTCCACAATTTCTAAAATAAAATCTAATATCAAAGCAATACTTACTCATTCAGAATTAAATCTGGTGCAAAGTAAAGCATCTGCCCGCTGACGTGCTTATAGGACCTCCATCCCATAGCAAACACCATCAGACTCATCCAGGAATATTGTAGGAGGATAATCTGATCATCAATATGCAAATTCCTAAATCCTAGGGAGAGAAACGAACGGTAACATTGCAAAGTATGAGCACTCAAATCCTGGTGCAGTTATTCACCAGCATTGTATTAAAATTGAGGGACCTCCAGAGGGATCACTAGACGCAACATATTGGTTCTGGGACATAACCAACCAACCCCGGTACGGAGTGGGTGATACAAAGTGTAGATGGGTAAATTCAGTGTGCATAGGTTCATTAAGGCTGAATTTATGATCAGTTTTAGATATTTCCATGAGTTCCATCTAAGCACTTTCATAGGTGCATCTGATTTGTATTTTTCATCTCCTCTGGACATGCATTTGACCACCTGCTGACCTTCCATTTGACCCCTTCGGACCTCCTCTTGACTTGCATTTGACCTCCTTCTGACCTCCTCTTCACCTGCATTTGACCTCTTTTTAATCTTCCATTTGACCTCCTTCTGACCTTCATCTGACCTCTTCTTAACCTGCATATGCCCTCCTCTTGAACTGTTTTCGACCTCCTTCTGACCTGCATTTGACCTCGTTTTGATCTGCCATTTGACCTCCTTCAAACCTGCATCTGACCTATTCTTGATCTGCATTTGACCTTTCCCATTTGATTTATATAGAGAAAATAATAAATTCTGAGTTCTGTAGACATGTTCTTATTTAGTACAAAGTCAATCTAAATGTGTCCTGTCTGCATAATTCAACCAAACTGTTCTGATGCACTGAATGACAGCTGAGTCCGTGATCTCTTCCACAGCCTAACCTGCTAGCAATTGCATAGGCAAACTGTATGGAAGTGTCAGAGCAGAACAGCTCTTGAAGTGAACCTGTCAGCCATTTTAAAACTCCTTCCTAAGGCAAAGGGAATTCTAATTGGGACTTTTACATATATTGTGTATATAAAAGCTGAAAAATGGCTGAAAAATTTAATCTAAAGAAAACAGCTCCAAAAATACACTAAAACCAGAGGTACTGGAGAAGCCATTCACACTTGCATCACCTCGCTCTGCTTTCTATAGGGCTTTGATCAGTGTGCCATAGAAGTTTTTTTTTAGGTGCAACTGAAGTCAAAACTTTTTTTTTTTAATTTTGGATAGAGTGGAGAGGGATTAGAGCAGATGCCAGGTTTTTATTGCTGTCTGTGTCCCCGTTAAGGAGATTCACCCTTCATATTTATCCTGGTGAATGTTATCATCACTGAAAGTAAAAGAAATCACAAATTATGAGTTGTCATCAGAACAGGAATCAATAGGAAATCTTCCAATGCCTGACCACCAGGCATTTCCCTCACTTCCTGTTGTGGTTATTGGACAGGAAGTGAAGGGAAATCTCCCCAATGTGACACAGCTGGGAAAAACAAACCTGGCAGGTTTTAACCCTTCCTTACTATTTTCAGTTTTTTACTTCAGTTCTACTTTAACTCATAAGAACAATCATTTTGAGTCATCTTGAGCCTCAAAACCGTACACTTTAACTGACATCAGCAATGTCATTACCTGGTAGGGATTTGGACCACTTCACCACACAGAGGAGTTGTCGTTCACATAGCTGGTTGAGACTACACAGCAGAGCGCTGGGGGTTTCGGGCTTAGTGTTGTCATATCCGGCATACACCACCTCGGGCTCTATACTCTGTAGAATCTGCAGAAGTTCTGGAAAGTACTGAATCTCTTGTGTTGAACTTGTAGATGTTCTACGTGTCAGAGACTGACATTCCACGGAGGTGGTGGAGGGTTGCTGCATCACGGTCCTGTCCGGCTCCCTTCCGGGTTTCAGTCTGTTAAACTTTTTGAACTTTCGACCTATGTTGCATTAGTGAAATAAATGAACTTTGCACGATATTCTAATTATTCGAGTTTCACCTGTATATATATATATTAGGGTGCTCCCTGATGTCTTCCATGGTCTTAGTCCTAGTCTGCAGGTGTACTGCTCATATATAAGGCAAGATGCAGACTTGGTGAGTGTGAGCAAAGCCATTTCTACAATAATCTAGTGCTCTAATGGTGGCTCTCAGCAGAAAGAACAGAGACTATATATGCAAATGTGTTTAAAGAAAACTGCAGGCCGAAATTGTATTAACCCTTGCAGTGGGGCTACTGCAAGTGTTACGTGCTTGTTTTTTTCTTCTGTTATACTCACCTAAACCTCCGAGCTAGACGGCTCCCACACCAGTCCCTGGAGCTTCTCTCTCCCTCTGCTGCTGTCTAGGAATCCTCCAGTCATCACGTCCAATACAGTGTATAGGGTGTATGAGGGTGCCTAGGGACATACCATCGCTGGAGTGGAGGACGAGACTGTTTCAAGGATCAGGTGGGTATAACTTATATGTAAAAAACAAACAAACTATACTATAAAAAAAAAAACCCCGCGCAGTCAATCCTTGCAGTGCGGGGGTAGCTTCACTGCAAGGGTTAATACAATTTCTGCCTGGAGTTTGCCTTTAATGTCTCTGAATATAGCAGAATAGCTGATATGTTTAAAAGTGTAGTTATTTTATGTAGTTATTATTATAATAATATATCTATATGTTATATTAAAAAATATATATTATATTTAAAAAATATATATTTTTTATAGTATTTATCATTTGATTGACTTTGAATTTTTTCCAAACACCTAAATACACAGGTAAAATACACATATGATAGCTGTTTCATCTGCCAAAGGATTTGTATTTATCTCCATCCGGTTCTGACATTTACACAGCTCTACCATAAAGCACAGTGCTTCTTGGCATGGTAGGGAATTTGATCTTTCTCTCTTTACTCCACACCTTCCCCTTGTGATTTCACAGTGAAAGGTGAAGCATCACACATCTCTCGGTCACTCTGCTCTTTCCACCTCTCAGAAAGCTCCTTGTACCGCAGCACACCTAACTCCTGGTGCTGCTTCCCTCTCTCCCTCTCCAGGGGTGTGTGTAATTCCTATCACCAGACGTTGGGGACATGCAGTTCCAGGCGCCAGGCAGGTGTTTTTTTTCTCTACATCTAGCCCTGCTGCAGGCAAGAAAGGGAAGCCACCGCTCGTTCCGTACAAGTGATCAGATCACATGTAGCAGCTTGCTTGTTCCCCCAAACACCCCCCTTACACACACCTCTCTGCTGTGGTTTTCGGGGCCCCCCGCTCTTTTGGGAGAGCCAGGACCACGGCAAATGATTTCAGGATGGAGAGTTGGGAGCAGACCAGAGAACGTCTGTTCTCCAATTTCCTCTGTGTGATCAGTGAGACAGGAGTGGCTCTATGTGTCTCAGCTGTCACAAGCCGGCTGCACAGGAGAATGAGCACAATGCTGTGCTATCTGTACCCCCTACTACTGTCCAGCGCAGCCCTGCACCATGGATTTAGAATTTCGCTCACTAATTGCGAGCACTCATTGGTCAGCGTGATCACCTGACTGCACTGACTAATGAGAAGCGCTTCTTAGCACAGTTAAATATGGTTTTGGTTAAAACAAATTTTAGTATCACGACAAGTAGATTGTTATGAGGATCAAGTAGATTGGGCTCCGCTTTAGTCTTTTAGACAAGTAGTTTAAAAAAAAAACACTCCTGCTCTCCAAGCTCTGCTGTACAGTAGACTGTAAGGCCTCATTAACACTGCTAAGAGCCGGCCTGTACATATCCGTGCAGCATACACAGCCGTATTGGGCCGTTCCGGGGAAGGACAGGTGCTGCGTGTGATTGTACGCAGCAGTCTGTTCTTCTCTATGGGAGGATGTGGCCATACGCTCACTCGAACTGCACATCCGCCGGGTCAGGGTGTCCGTGCTCGGACGCAGATAGGATCCATCCTGTCTGCATACGAGTACGGACACACACACATGCGCGGATGTGCAGCTTGGGTGAGTGTACAGCCGCATCCTCTCATAGAGAAGGATCAAAATTCTAAATCTATGACCACATACACACGATGTTCTATGCTATCCATAATGGGAGAGTGTTACATTTTCATTCCAATAAGAACACAATAAATCATGGGTGGCAGAAGGCACATCATTCACTAATGTTTGTGTATTTAATTCCCAGCGGTAATTGCTGCGAATGCATTAAGCACGGCCGTGACTAATGGTTAACTCCAAGATAATTACAGTTTAATTCCCTCTAGTTTCTTGTCTGCAGCTTCTCCCAAGCCTACCTCCAATAATAAGGTAATTCGCTTTCCAACACAAACGACAAAGTACTCAACGAGAGTTAACTAATTTCCTTCAGGTGCCTAAGTGCTTGTTCACACCACGCAGCTGTGTGTTATTGTGCACAGAACGTGTGCGCGCTGGTGTGAATGTGCGCTCTTTATGGCTTCTTTCTTTTATGCCAATGTAATGAATTACAACGTACAGCTCGCGGTATACTGAGCCTAGGGTTACCCTAAGGAGAACTATGGGGAAAAGCCTTAACCCTATAGTTCTCCTTTAAAAAAACAAAACCCAATTTCTTACATAGTTACATAGTATTTGAGGTTGAATAAAGACATTAGTCCATCAAGTCCAACCTATTAGGATCTCATTCTAGGAGTACCTGTACCCCGGTATATTACGGTCCCTTAAGAAATCGTCCAAAAGTTTCTTGAACAATTCCACATTCTTTGCTGAAATCACCGCCTGTGGCAGTGAGTTCCAGACCCTAACTGATCTTACTGTGAAGAACCCCCTTCGCCCCTTGTGCTGGAATTTTTTTTCCACCAATTTTAGGTGGTGGCCTCTAGCTTTTGCGATGGAGTTAATTTTAAACAGTTTATCGCTAATGTTGCTACCACCATTGAACATTTTGTACATGGAGATCATATCCCCCCTTAATCTCCTCACCTCCAATGTGAACATGTTTAAATTTAGTAGCCTTGTCTCGTAGCTCTGGTCCTCCATACCCCTAATTAGTTTGGTTGCCCTCCGCTGGACTTTTTCCAACTCAAGGACATCTTTTCTTAGTACTGGTGACCAGAACTGGACCGCGTACTCCAGATGAGGTCGAACCAATGATCTATAAAGTGGCAAAATTATAGACTTGTCCCTGCAATACATCCCCTTTTTAATACAGGACAAGACCCTGCTAGCTTTGTTTACAGCAGCCTGGCACTGCAAACTACCTTTCAGTTTGTGGTCTACAATGACCCCCAAATCCTTCTCCATTTCTGACTTCCCCAGCGGCATACCCATAATTGTATAACCCATTTGTTTATTTTTAATTCCAAAGTGCATTACTTTGCATTTATCGACATTAAACCTCATCTGCCACATTAATGCCCACTCCCCTATTTTATCCAGGTCCTCCTGTAATGTTATAATGTCTAAGTCCGTGTCTATTACCCTCCCTATTTTGGTGTCATCCGCAAACACAGAAATATCGCTGTTAACACCCTCCCCGATGTCATTAATAAATAAGTTAGTTACCTTTTAGATGTTTCTTTGGAGGAGGCCTTTGGGCAGACTGCAAGCTACTCTGAACAATTTCACAGTGAGCTTGTCCACATACAAAGACTGGGGACATGCTGAGCTTCCTCTCATTAACAAACAGTGCTTCTCAATTTTTAACCCTTTGTTAAGGCAGGCAGTGTTCAAATCTAGTTTACAACTGATATCACTGGTCTACAAGGAGAAAGCCTCGGCAATGGAAGTAGCAAACGTTTACCAGAATTGGGTCACTAATAAAGGAAAATGAAGTCCTGAGTATTAATTGGCTCCAGTTTCCAAGAAACAGCTTCAAGTCAAAATTGCATCAAAATCATTCAAAATTACAATGGGGGTGTGCGATTGTGCTCCATAACTGTTCTGCAAAATGTGATGTAGCAATGAAAACAGTGCCACACCAATCATTATAAATGTATCTTTTTTTTTTTAACAATACATTTTTATTAAGGTTTTGCACAATACAAGACACTAATACAGCGTGGGTAAGGCTGTGCCACTATACAGTAGTCAAGACTTTCAGGTGGTCATATATAGAGCGAGGTGGATATGAGGCAAGATACAGCTCAAACACGTAGGACAAGAACAAAACTGCAGATTAAACATCAGGTACAATGCATTCATCATCTTCATATCCAACCAGATAGCCCTTCAGTAACAGGCCTTGAACCAAAATGCACTGCTTGGTGTGTGATATGAGGGGTAATAATACATGCATCTTTTATTGATACCAATAACATAACTTTCCATTAATTTATTATAATTGGTGGGTTCCCTCCACATCATTGGGACTGCAAAAGGCATGGACTTTTTCTTCTTGTTTAGCCAATGACACAGATAAGTTGCACATGTAATGCAACAATAATGGGGAGCCTAGTGGTTGTCGTCATCCCCTAGTTTGCATCCAAAATATAGGTGGTACTAGGGATGTCCCGATACGGGCCCGATACAGGGCATTTTGACAAGTACTTGTACTTGTCAAAATGCCCAGATACAAAGCGCCGAAGCTTGCGCTATGTTTTCTTTTTTTTCTGATCCATAGTACACAACATGCAGTTGTACTATGGATCATTTAAAGTCACCTGTCCCTTTAAGAAAAAGTATCGATAATTGGTATCGGCAAGTACATGCGGGGAAGTACTTGTACTTGTACTTGGTCCTGAAAAAGTGGAATCGGGACATCCCTAGGTGGTACGCCTTTTCTACCACTGCCGTCATACTGCACTTTTGAGATGCAAATGTAACCTCGCCACAAATGTAGCAGAACGTATCTGCGTTGTTTACACAGTTTCAAGGCATTTTGGCTTCTGAGGGAAAATATCACGCAACTGTTCCTTGGAAATGTTCGGCAATGACACTCTCACAAGCCACCAGATGCAACTGTATGATGCGTAGATCTGACTAATGTGACTTGCAATAAAAGAACAATAAATTACAGTTATGTAATAATCTTTAGTCTCAAAGTGAAGATAAATGTATACACTTCCTTGTGGTACCATTTTCATTGTTCTACCGTACTTTGTCGAGAAGTTACGAGGCATCATGATCATCAGACACCTCCCTCCCTTGTAGGCATATATACTCGCCTGTGTATAAATCATTATTGTCAAATATCTTGAAAACTTTAGCCAACCAACCAGCACCTTTATCACCTGTTTTCTAATTCACCTCATCAAAATATGTAAAAATTAACACATTTTATCTTGGAGGTCGATCATTTCCCAAACTTTGTAGACCAGTGTAATGAAGATCTGCCAGCACAGTACAGACACAGTTAATTATGGCAAACCATAACTTCCCAGCCCCCTCCTTGAAATGACAGAGAATGGACTTACTGAGCTTAGGGTAACGGGAGGACGCTAGTTTGTGTACTCCCGTTACCCTAAGGAGAACTATGGGGAAAAACACTGACCCCATAGTTCTCCTTTAAGGCCTTGTTCACACCAAATGCAGAGCAGATCCGCTCAGGTTTCTGCACACGCAGTGGGTTTTGCCTTGTTTTTGCCGCGTTTTTGATGCATTCCAGGCCGTTTTTGTTTAACATGGGCTTTCAGTGCGTTCCAGGCATTTGCATGCATTTTTGATGTGTTTTTGATGCGCTTGCATGCGTTCCAGAGCAGGTAAAATAGGGCTTGCTGCAGTTTTTTCACCTGCTCTGGACCTGCACGCTGCGATGTGAACTGGAGCAAACAATACCATTGGAATACATTGGATGCCGTTTTGATCCGGTCTGCACCTGCTCTGCTCTGCACCTGCTCCGCGCTTGGTGTGAACAAGGCCTAATGGTGTACGTTTTGTTATTGTGACTCGCTGTATTCTTGTCACATATATGTTGGCAAAGTTTGCAGCGGGTTTACATTTCAATTCCATAAAGGAAGGACTTAATGTGGATTCTGGTTTTCTCACACACTACCAGAACTTTTTATGAATATACAGAACATAATAATAATATTCATGTATGTCGTATATCCCTGATCTGTTTAGGGTTTATTGGTCATCCTATGTTTATTTGTTCTGTGTTCTAGTTATCAGGATACATTCTTTACTCCCAGGTCCAACATTTATGACACCCCACTCACCCCCCCTCCCTAACAACTTTCTCTTGCTTTGGTAAACGTTGTCATGTTGATCAGTATTGCTTCTGACCTGAAGAAGAGAGGTTTACTCTCGAAAGCTTGTCTTTTATATATTGTGTTAGTCCAATAAGAAAGGTATCATTGCACACTGCAATACTACGTTTTGTTTTTTGTACATCTTCTCTACTGGACTAATACGGCTTACCCATTTACATTACACTATATATAAATTGCTAATTACATATTACTTGCTCTTTTAAAGTTATGCAATGTGATTTAGAACATGTAACAAATATAAAATGGGTGTCACCCCAATTTGACTGCAAACGTGGAAATACACTTTAAGCTGCTGCATTCAGCTTTTTCATCAGTTCCAGTTTTTAAACCCTCTTCTGCTTTACCATTGAGCTGACATCAGCCTTGGTGTGTTATTCTCCTTATCGGTAGCAGGCTTGCTTTAAAACACAAATATCTGGCCCATGCCGGCTCACACAACAGCTGGTTTACATATTCATGCAGTAAACCCTACTTAGCAGTTATGAGTTTCATAGAGAGCTAGTGTTTCATGATTCTGGTGCTCGTGTGGAGTATGATGTAATAACGTCATCCCAGCCAAGATACCGAGGTCACAGTGCCCTGTAACGGCTTTGCTAGGTACAGTCATAAACACTTTTCCTTCTCTGCAAAAGTCAAAACCCCTCAAGTTGCAAAAGTAAAACAAATGGCCTAATTTGAAAAAGCTTGTTGGTGTTCCGGGATTTCAACAAACGTTGGCGATGGTATAATTTAATGTCTTATTAAATCTGACCTGGACTGTCTATCTGGCAGCTCAGGTTTTTGCATGATGGGCTGGTGAGGATATTTCTGGGTTAGTTTATGTGACTGCGGTGAAACGGCTGAACCTTCTTTACCAGCCAAACTCACTGGCAGCCTAAACGTGGCTGTGGTGCCATGCTAGGTGCAGTGGTTATGTTATTATTAGAGATGAGCCTGGGCCTCTCGACCCAATCAATGGTGGTAGTTGCAGCAGGGACATTCCCTGCCCCTTTATGATGCATAGGTGTGTGGTGGGAAATGCAGAGACGTCAGGGGAGGCAGGTGAGCAGAGCCTCACCTAGTATTTATGCAGAAAAAATGTGTCAGCTTCAAGTCTAAAGCTGACAGCTTTTTCTCCATTCAGAGCGGCTTGTTACAGGTTACACCGCAGGGAAAGCCTTCCCGCTTGTCATGGACAGAGCGCTTTCTGTTAATTACAAGCGGCACTGCAACCAGCTTTTGACAGCTTTGACAGTTAGGTTACACAGTAGCGTGCTTCCCCACTGCTTGTGTAACCTAACTTGGTGAGGCAAGAGTTCTACAGCCTCTACTCTGTGTTAGAGGCGTGAAAAACAGTGAGGACATCGATCTCGATGCCTCACCAGTGACGAGCAAGCGAGGGACAGGGAGGCTCCTCCCTTCCTCCTCCCCACACAGCTTGGCTACCGAGATGGGGACGGCGCTTCGGCTGGGTGGGGGCGGAGCTTCAGCAGGACAGGGCGGAGCTTCTGCTGGCTGGGGGTGCCTCACCCAGTGCAGAAGGCACGGCATGTAACTTAAATGCACCTCCCCCACAATATTGGATCAGAAGGAGTGGGTGGCAGTCACAGTTCTGTGTGAACTGGGTTTGCACCAAGCCCAGGCTCATCACTAGTCACTACATATCGGCAGGTACACAGGTGCATCATCTCATTGAAATGAGAAGGGGTGTGGAAATTTAAAAAAAAAAACTACTTGTCCAAAGACTAAAGCGGGGGCCAATCTACTTGTCCCTTGTGACAATCTACTTGTCCTGATACAAAATATAATTTCAACCAAAATCGCATTTAACCATGCTAAGAAGCGCATCTAATTGGTTAGTGCGATCAAGTGACCGCGTTGACCAACGAGTGCTTGCAACTTGCGAGCGAAATTCAAAATCCATGGCGTAGGGCTGTGCTGAATGGCAGTATGCGGTACAGATGGTACACCTGTACAGGTGGAGCAGAAGAACCATTCGCCGTAAGGCAAGTATAGCAGAGCGGGGAAAGAGGGGGCCAGATTTAAGTGGATAATTCCATTTTCCCAAATTACTTGGGAAAGTGAACTTACCCTTTAATTCCTCACAGTGGAATGGGGGCAGCAGAAGTGTCCCGAGGTGTGGTGTCACCCGCAGTGGCAATCGGGTAACACCCCACTAGGAAGTAATTGACCATGCATGTGATGACATCACCCGCTCTTACCTACTGGTGGTCATCTTGGTGATGGACGCCAGCAGAGAGAGGAGGGGACATCTACCCGGCGGGATAAGGTATGCCGCTGGGTCCCCTCCACTCACAGGCACTCCATGACCAAGTGCCCGACCTTTCAGAGGGGGTGACACAAAAATGACTCTTAGTCATTTTGGTGTTACCCCCACCAATGGTGTCACCCAATGCAGGCCTCACCCCTGCCCCCTCCTAGTAATGCCACTGGGGTCAGCTGAGATAGAAAGGCTGTGAATACAGCACTGAACTATCCTGAACTATTTTGCTGTGGTCCCTGAAAACCACGGTGGGGAGGGAGGTGGCCGGCGGGGGGAACAGACCATGGAGAGGGGGGTGGACCATGCAGGGGGGCGATGGGCCAGGGACGTGTCAGCAGGCTATTTACAAGTGATCTAAAGCCACCAGTCAAAGGAGACTGATGAGTGTATTGATTGCACAAAAACACTTAGGACATGGATGGCCAAACTGCGGCCCTTCAGCTGTGGTGGAACTACAAATCCCATGAGGCTTTGCAAGATTCTCACAGCCACAGACATGACTCCCGGTGAGAGATGCTTCATGGGATTTGTAGTTTCACCACAGCTGGAGGGCCAGAGTTTGGCCATCCCTGACTTAGGATGTTATACTGCAAAATACCTTTTTGGAATGGAGCACAATTGCACTTTATATATTGCTGAAATAACTTTTTAAAAGAGACTTTTTGTGGTTTTTTTGCACATGAGATCTGTATCACAACACATTGCACATGCAGTTTTGAGGTTGTATTGATTTTAACCATCGGGTAATTCACATACTGTGGTGGGGCAATCACTAGGCACTTTATTGTTTATGTATAAGTTGTAGATTTTTTTAGCGCAGTGACTTTATTGTCTTGAGATTTTTCTTTTTGGGTTTAGATAAGCTTTAACATGGGGATGACTGCTGCAGTACACGGCGTTTTCCAGATGGATACAATTCAGCTTTAAAAAGGTCATGGATGGATAAAATATGAGGAGAAGGTGCCAGCTCCTAAAAATAAAAAGACTGATTGGAAAAAGTCTTTAAATTACCGGTAAACCTTTTACATATTTTATCTTTGTGAGTGCAACATATTCTGCTTTTGTGTGTCTCTATAAATGGTGGTACACTATGAGCTATTGTTCTTTGGCCAAAAGCTGTTAAAGGAAAAGGAGATTAAAAGAGAACCATTGCCAGTTTATTACTTTTTACACAACGGGGAGCGACTCTGCTAATCTGGAAACTATTCCACGGCAGGTGTATTGTGTATGAGGACTAAGAAGTGGCTTTTATACAGTTTATATGGTTTCTTATTGACTGTCTGCAGTGTCTGCCAGTTATTTACAGGTTGATATATCGATCACACTGCCTTGTGATCTATAGGGGATGACAAATTTAAAAAAATTGATGAGATTTTATTTTCCTTTTCAACCAATTAGTAATAATTTGATGAATGACTATAGCCAGGCTGCCCTTTGCATAGGGCCCCATACTGGGTGTGAGATCTGCTACATAATATAAGCATGTGGGTTAATAATAATGACATAACTGATAAGCGTATAAGGGATGGAAATACCCAAACAGGGACCCACCTGACCTACCACTTCTCACAGGGCATTACCATAAATAGATTATTCTTGGAATCAGATTTATTATTGTCTACAGCTTGAGACATTGTGGATTTAGCGAGCTGCATAGCTCAGTATTCCTTAGGCTGGCCATACCCCTCCACCACCGCGGGCTGAATGAAAAAAATTGGCGCGATTCCTCCATCAACACAAATAGCATCTCCATCGAGGAATCCCGCTGTTTACATTGTAACATGCCACCGGCACCTGTCAGAGTACCCGATCAGAGCGGGCAGCTCATTGACTGCCAACTTTGATCGATCAAAAATTTTCCAGCCAGCTCCTTCGGTCAGCTGATCGAGGAATTCCGGCTGAAAGGAAGCCAACAACCCCATACACTGTGCAAATTTTGTCCAGTACATTATAAACCGGCCGCAATTCGGCCAGTGTATGGGCACCCTTAAAGTTGCTAATCATGTAAATAAAAGGCAGAGTTATAAAGTGTGGCAATGCACCTTAGTTTGGCTAGATAACATAGGTGCAGCACAAAGCGACATCATGTCCCCCCTTCCGGAGACTACTGACAATATCGTCTATCTAAAACATTGAGATGTATTCTAAGTTGCTGCTAGAGGCATAGTTCAAGGAACCTGGTTAGGTATGGATGCTACCATTGCCAGCCTCTCCTTCTGGTCATAGTAAATCATTGATGTAATTATCTTCTGTGTCACTGACCTAGAACAGAAAAGGAGTACTGACTTCTTCTCCCGATCTGCAGGCATATTCCTGGCCATTGACCCTGTACTGAAGTACTGAAGCTATTGGATCAGTATGATAGCCAGGCAACTAGCATTTTAAAAGGAGTTCAGCGATGAGGACCAGGATTATAAATACCATTAATAAAAATATGTTTCCTAAGGTAAGGTACATATGACACATGGCATATTATCATGGCGCATTCTCATTTACATCCAGGAGGTGGAGCTCTGGAATAATTTCCCCATATTTCCAAGCCTATTAATATCTGCTATGATGAAAAAAGCTTGTTGTATATAGAGCTCAATAGCTCAAGATGATATTCACACACATTCAACTATATGAGTCAAAGGAGCAATTCATCGCCTTCCCCCTTGCTGTGTACTTGTCTTATGCATAAGGACAGGTGACAGTTGCCTTAAGCCCACCAGCCCCTAGGGCCCTCCCATGCCAAAAAAGTTTTGCTTCTTAAAGCTTAATCCTCTCTCACCCTACCCAACCCTAATCACTGCACCGTATTACTCCAGATCCGAGTCATCTCCAAGTCATTCTTCATCAAACTCATCAGCAGCTTGAGGGCCCGTTCATACCATAGAGTTGGGTTAATCACACAATAACGTACATGTTATCGCACATGTGATACCATGTGCTAGGTATGTTGTGTTGCCATTCATCTGAATGGCACCCAAACGCATCACCCGATGGTACCTCAATACTGTCCATTGCGATGCAGTGAAAGAAGTAGTGCAAGCATCTGCTTTTCTCCCCATAAAGAAAGATCCATCTTTGTTCAGGCATCATCCAGGGTCATCATCTACTTCCTCGTCTGAGACGCTGGCTCAGAGATGACACAATCATGTAAATCCTGATGCCTATGCATTTCTTGGCTGTGTTCACACTTAAATGACACAACTCAGTCCCTGCTTTTTCATTTTCCTTGGGATTTTCTACAAAGTCACAGTGTTGTAGTCTGATTACTGGAGGAGAGGAAATGCTTCCTACTGCCTGCAGCAGATTGATAAAATCATCTCAGCCTGTGCAAAGTCGCTGGACTGGGGCTCAGGCACTGTTTTTTAAAGATAAAAGGTAGAGCTTCTTTGAAAAATTAGACTATTGCTGTATATTGTGAAATGTCTGGAAATTGTGGCTGTATAGTTACTGGGAGAACCTTTTTTTTTCTCTGTAGGTGATTCAGGAAAAAAACATTTGATTTGTCTTTCATAGGAGAGAGGAAGCAGTAAAAGTACAATGTGACCAGAACAATACATAAAAACAGTGAAGAAAGCAGTGCAACATTTCTGTGCTCCGGGCTATAATTTCACATTTTATTATATTTTCACAGCAGCTAATAGGAGTTCGGTGGAAGTCTGTCACCGAGGCATCGAGAAGAAATGTCAACTCAACTTCATTGTAAGCATGTTCTCTGCTTCCTACACAACAACATCTTAAAGTGGCCATATCAATTACAATACACGCCTTTAACCTCTTCAGGACCGCCGTACGTATATATAGGCCCCTGATCCTGAAGTGGTTATACCAAGATCATGACTGGTATTGGGTTTTTTTTTTAGCGATGCTCGTTTTGTACAAGTGATATCACCATTAGCAGCCTGCACGTGTAGTGCCCCCACCCCATCCCTGGTTTTCAGGGTACCCCGTTCTTCTGGGGGACCCAGGACCATGGCAAATGCATTCAGAATGGAAAGCAGGAGCAGACCAGGGAACATCCCCTCCCCAATCTGCCTGTTGATCATTAAAGCTCACAGCGCTTCCTGCTGCGCAGCAATAAGTAACCAGGCTAAAGTGCCAGTTGCACAGGCGGTCCAGCACAATCATGTGCTCGATCAATACTTTTTGTATATATTGCTGCACGTATTGGTTTGTGTTCGATCTTTGCCTGATGAAGGGACCAAACGTGTTCCGAAACGTCGCCATGTTCTGACGCCACAGAGGTCAATAAAATATTGACAGAACTTGAGCTGGAGTGCGAGTGACTTCTTTATATTCATAAAGAGGACCTGTTACATCATATTTGATATTACAAAGCCCCCTATATTATAGCAATAAAGTTAAGTGTAAAAAAAAAAATGTAAAAAATAAAAGTAAAATGTAAAACTTTTTTAAAAATGCAAAAGCAATTGTAAAGTCTGCCGCCCCCCATGTACACGCACATACAAATGCAAACATGCTTCGAGTGTGCCTACATGCAAAAATGAACATTGCGCCACACGTTAAATATCGCTATGAACGTCGGAGTGAGAGCAATAATTCTAGGGCCATCAGTCACTTATAACACTAAAATAATGAGCATTAAAAGCTTTCAAAACATTGACAATGGGAAATTTGGGGTATTGTAGTTTTTTGCAGTTTCACGGGTGCACGCAATTTTAAGGCTTGACATGTTTGGTATCTATTTACCCGGCGTGACCCCGTCTATAATATTATACAAGAAAAATGGGCATTATATTCTATTTCTATGCACTAAATTTCATTATAGTGTATTTTATCCTAAAAATACTGATTTGATAAACATTTGTGCAAACACTGTGCTACAAAAAACTGCAACAAGCATCTTGCTATTCTACAGGGTCTCTTCTTTCTGAATATATATAATTGTTTGGGGATTTTAAGCTGTTTTCTCGCCAAAAATACAGATTTTCCCATGTGTGTGCAAATGTTAAGAAATTGCTCCGGACAGCAAGTAGTTACAAAATATTGGACGTATTTTTGAACTGATAAATGCAGCAACAAGCTTTAAAATACGGTGTCCTGGCAGCACACAGGAGAGTCTGACTGCGCCTCCCTCACACAAAGCAGCAGCCTGGCTCTCCAGCAGTCTGACAAGCCCATGAACACTGCTTCAATCAACAATCGTCATTCTTCTTCAGCAGCACTGTTGATTGGAGCAGTGTTTTGGTTTTTTTTTTGCTGCCAGCAGCATTGTTTTGCTTTTCCCACACATGCTATAATACATGACTGATGGATTCGTCGATTACGTCCCTCTGTTAAAACCCCAATAAACACACAGACTGCGCGACATGCATTTAAATGGCCATAGCAGCCCTTTTATTAACCAAACCAACGTTAATAATAACCAAAGTATTTACCAAAATAATATACAAATAAATAGTCTTAACGACTGTTGGATCCGAGAAGGGGTCTTTGGGTGCCCAACAGCCCATATAAGGCCTCTCCTAAAAAAACTGCTCCCATGTCCCCAGCTGCACCGCAACCAGCTCGAGGCCAGTTATTGCTTCCAAGTTTTAAGGGGCCAGGCCCCCCGACAAATACTGACACCAACAGGGGAAAGCACCCATACCAGTTGATGGCCCCACATTTGTGTAACTGACTCAGAGTTTCAGACCCCCCAAAGACCCCCTAACCAGCCAAACTGCCAAGACATACAAAAGGACCTTGTAACCATCAGAAACCACAAAATCAAAGGAGGGTAGGTGGGACAATCTGCTTCCTCCGTCGTCTTTCCCGAAAGAACGCCCATCAGCCCTTGCAGTCCCAACCCATGCGGCTCCTCCCAGACACCTGACCCCAACCTCCAATCAGGTAAGATCAGCTAATTCCCAATTTATTTTAGCCCCTTCTCCAGGGATTATTCCTCCCCCCAGTCATGCAGCCCCTCTGCTCAGTCTCTCTGTGTCTGTCTATTTTATAAAAACTAGTAATAGTAATAATGGAGGTACTATCACTTGTTTTTCCCTCCCCCTGAATAAATGGAACTAGTTCTTTCTACAGTACTCCACTGTACCACTGTATCCTATAGTATACAACCTCCGTGCCCCCCACCACCACCAGCACCACCTACAGTGAGTTTAATAAAATGTGGAGTTGCCCTTTAAATATGAAGTTCCTGAAATAGGTTAAATGGTCATTTGTGATGCAGATATCATTTTATCCAAACATAAAAACACAATGTTCAGGCCGTTCCGTTGAAAGCATATTTGCTGCTATGCGGGGGCATGCCGACCTTCACAGATAACGTGTTATTAATTGACCCTTTCGCATTTCCAGCAACAAAAGCAGTCGGAACACACCCAGTTTTCATTGCTGGAGAATAGGAAAACAAGTCCAGTCATTGCTCTGAGCAGCTCGACTACAATTCCAGGAAATGCTCAGAACTAGAACTGAGTAAAGATCACCAGCCAGCACGGCGTTCTCTCCTCGTCAGCCGGATTCTTCACAGCGTGATTCCAAAACTATATTTACTTGTGTACTGCTTGGCAACCCATTTCCATGAATTGCTTATCCTCCCTCCAGAATCAGTCAGTACCATACTGACACCACCATAACCATGTCCACAGACATCCAATCAGTACCGTACTGACACCTCCATAACCATGTCCACAGACATCAAATCAGTACTGTACTGACCCAGCCATAACCATGTCCACAGACATCCAATCAGTACCGTACTGACCCCATCATAACCATGTCCACAGACATCCAATCAGTACCGTACTGACACCATCATAACCATGTCCACAGACATCCAATCAGTACAGTACTGACACCTCCATAACCATGTCCACAGACATCCAATCAGTACCGTACTGACACCTCCATAACCATGTCCACAGACATCAAATCAGTACTGTACTGACCCAGCCATAACCATGTCCACAGACATCCAATCAGTACCGTACTGACCCCACCATAACCATGTCCACAGACATCCAATCAGTACCGTACTGACCCCGCTATAACCATATCCACAGACATCCAATCAGTACCGAACTGACACTACCACAAACATGTCCACATATATCCAATTAGTACCATTCCGGCACCTCCATAAACATGTCCAAGGATATATAATCACTGTGTGACATATACTGATTGTATACAGTATCTGTGGAAATGTTTCTGGCCGTGTCAGTACAATACTTTCTACAAAAATTTTTTTACACGCCCTTTCATTAGCTCAGTACTGTACCAAATGTTACAAGGGCTAGTTGACAATAAACATTACTAAGCTAATGAAAGGGTGTGTAATAGGCCAAACTTTCACTAAATCATTTAAAAGACATTACCCAGATTCAATAACAATGTGCCGCCTGAGATTCACAGTGTAATGTTACTCCCTGACTTCAGCAGGAACATTCTGTCTGTCTTGGCTCCTCTCCATCCTCCAGGCTCTCACCGTCAGCCAGGGGCGTCCCGAGGCTGGGTGACACCTGGAGCGGTGTCCGAGTGTCACCCCGCCGAGACATCAACGTGCATGCACGTGACGTCAACGCGCGCGTGCGCGATGACGTCATCGCGCACGCGCGGCCGTATTCTGATACCTGCCGGAGGCCATCCTGGTGCCCGCTGAGGCCTGTGCTCCCCCAGTGTCACTTAGTGACTAAACCACATTTGTTTACAGTCACACTACCGCCATTACTGAATTTGTTTGACGGTATGAAGGACAACTGTACAGAAAAGAACCCCTCAGAATCCCATGCCAAGGAACCTGAGCAACCTATCTGCAGGTCCAGAAATTGCCATATTTGGGGTAGGGCTTATATTTGGATATGATTTCTGAGCAATTAAAAAGTGGCCACAGTGTATTTAATATGCATTCCATATGTTCACAAAGCAAACAGTTAAAGAGAACCTGTGGGAAATGCGCCTCAAAGGAAAGCAGAGGGCAAAGGACTAGTCACCGTTATTGCCTGTACACTCACTTAAAATGGTCTTTTTCCCATTCTGACTTACCATGCCATGTTCTACACTGTGTTTTTGTATGGAGGCAGCTGTATCGGTAGAGTAGCAGGGCATTGCTTCTTCATGCCAGACCTGCCCTGCCTATGACTGGTGATCGAAAACAGAAGCAGGGAGATCCTTGTACTGCAGGTCCTCAGGTACAGTTTCCTCTCTAGTAAGGAGAACAGTAACTCCAGCAAGCAGCACAGCATACCTCCCAACTGTCCCACATTTGAAGGGACTGTCCCTCTGTTGGAACCCAATCCCTCTGTCCCTCTTTCCTCCTCAGTAGCTCCTTGTTTTGGTTGGCTGTACAGATATCTATGAACATTTACTATTTAATGACCAAAAGTGTTAAACTACTCTAAAACATTTATCCTATCTCTTAATTATCTTGTTTGACCTTGGGTTTAACCAATCATTTTTGGCATATAGATATTTAATAGTCCGCATAACTGGAGGCGTGAAAGCAGTGTGTCAATTGCCTAAATACATTGTTCTGGACGTTGTCCCTCTTTCTCATCTCAGAAAGTTGGGAGGTATGAGCACAGTAGTGACATTACCAGTTCATGTGAGACGAGCAGTCAGAGGCAGCACTGCCTTAGATCTCACCTGGCAGATATACAGTTGTGAGATTTCTGGTACTGCTTAGGCAAAATGAACATTGCAACATATTAGGTAAGGACCCAGATAGCAAGCAATTGTGCTGCAAGTTTGAAAATGACTTGCTAAACTATTGCAGACTTGCCAAGCTTCACAATTTTGTTGCACAATTACAGCAAGTCTGCATTGCATGTCTCCAGACCAGCGAGCTTGCAGAGCTCTTGCTAAGACCTGCAGGACTCTTGCTGTAGACTTGCCAAGCAAATTTGCTTGTGCTTTGAGTGTTCTGCAAGTCTACAACTTGCCAGGAATATGTGCAGCAAGTTAACAAGAATTACAATTTAACCCTGCCACAGGTTTGTGGCATGTTATCCTTGCTATCTGGGGATCTATTATCTGTCTTTTATTAAAACAGAATTGGCTAACATTGTCTCTTTCCTAGCATAAGGGTCCCCACACACCTTACGATTATCGTACGATAATCGCGGGAAATCCCGCGATCGTACGATGATCGTAAGGTATGTGGAAGCCATGCGACCTCTACTACTCTAAGGTCGCACGACTTTTAACTTATGGACATGTTTGAAAACCCGCCGAGCATCGTACGATGTTCGGCGGGTTTGTGGCATGTCCGTACGATAACAGCCGTACGGGCCGGTGTGCGCAAGCGCACACTGCCCGTTCGGCATTGCGGTCATCGGAAGCCCGCCCCTCAGGGGGCGTGGCTTGCGATCATCGCAAGTACGATCTGCCTATGCAACATAGGCAGATCGTACGTTTTTTTAAGTACCTTACAACCATCGCAAGACAAAAGTCTTGCGATGGTTGTAAGGTGTGTGCCCAGCTTAAGGCTCAATATACTAAACAATAATGATTACTGGACATAATGACTGCTATTTTCAGCATATCAGCCAATGAAAGCTGAAAGCAATTATTATAGCAAATAACTCATGAGTTAAAGCCTTGTGCCTTGTGAGCCTTAAGGTGCCCATACACTGCACGATTCTCGTACGAGAATCGTGGGAAATCCCGCGATTGTACGAGAATCGTGCAGTGTGGATGAAGACGTGCAACCGTTTCTAATGTACGGTCGCACGTCTTTTGTCTAAGGAGCATGCTAGAAAACTAGCCGAAAATCGTACGATTTTCGGCTGGTTTGAATGATGCTCGGGAGGCAAATGCCGAAGGGGCCGGTGTGCGCACGCGCACACTGCCTATTCAGCATTGCGGCCATTTAAAGTGTTGGCTGTGACTCTTTTACAGGGAGAAACTTGAAAGATACAGAAAGTCAGTGATTGAACCCCTGACATTTCCCTAAGGTGGGAATGCTGGGTTTGATTGGCCCAGTCCTTGAAAGGGAAACTACCACATGTATACAGTTTCTTTCATGTATTTATGTAAGGGGCAACCCTTGCTTCAGCCTATAATTTATATACATAGATCTGCAAATGTGAGCTACTATATCAGTCTGTATGATCTACTTATTAATGCTGTACACTAGGTGTGCTATATTGTTCTTTCTCTTGGTGCAGGTCTATGGGTCAGATGTGACTGGATCCATAAGGCAGGGTTCCCTTAGCAGTCATTGAAGGGCAACTATAATGGTTTGGAGTAGTATACGAACAGACAGCACTATCCAGAGAATTCCAATACTTCAGACTTTATTAAAATTCACACCAAATCCAGTATAACAGTGAAAAAAGTGTATAAAGAAACAAATGCCAGCACTGCACACCACCAACCAGTTACAACCTCTCACATGATTCACGGGTGATTCATGGGTGAATCATGTGAGAGGTTGTAACTGGTTGGGCGTGTGCAGTGCTGCCATTTGTTGCTTTATACACTTTTTTCACTGTTATACTGGATTTGCTGTGAATTTTAAATGTACCTGTCACCACCATCTGCTATCACATGGGGGGCTTGTAAGCCCCCTTTATGTGATAGCAATCAAAGTAAAGTAAAAAAATAAAAAATTAAAGTTTTTTAAATTAAAATGAAATAAAATAAATATAAAAATAATTGTAAAAATGCTTAAAGTCCCCCGCCCCCGCGAGCACGTGCATCGCCACGTAAACACGCGTTGGGTGTGCCTACGTATGAAAACGACGAACACGCTATACATGTTGGGTATTGCCTGCATGCCGGAGTGAGATCAATAATTCTGGGGCCAGTTGGATATCTCTAAATTGATGAGCTGTGGGGGCTTTTAAGGCGTCATCCATGGACTTTTTGGGGTACTGAGCTTTATCGCTGATGCACACAATTTTTAACCTGGGCATGTTGTGTATCTATTTACTCGCTGTAACCTCAACTTTTATATTTTATTTAAAAATTGGTATTTTATTGTGTTTTTGGGGCATTTAAGTATATTTTTCACTAACTTTTGGGGTTTGATAAGGAGTTGCGCTAATATCGTGCAACATAAAAATTTGTAACTGCTACCATTGTATTCTATGGCTGTTGTCACAGGTAGGCTAGAACTATGAGGTGAGTGAAAAGCACTCACCTCATAGTTCTCCTTTAAGAAACGAAAAATAATATAACCAATTATGGGACAGTAAATGTAAAACATGAAAGTTATTAAGAATTACGATATTATCAAAATGTCTACATCCTAAAATACAACATAGTTTCCCTGTATAGAGTCTTTCTTTCCCAGTCATATATTGGTAACAATAACAACAGATTTTAATGAAGACACACATTTTTTTTTAACAGTCTAGTATAGCAAACGTTAAAGGTTTTTTACATGCTACGCTTGTGCTACATTACTCAGGGATGATAACATTGTTTGCCGATTTGTAGGACAGTCGATCAGTACAAGCTGACACAGTGATTCTACTAAATGACTTATAGTGAACCTGTAGCCAGGGGATGCTGCCAAACAGTAATACAACACAGGAACATTGTGACTTGCTTACAATTTTGTACCATGAAGACTAATATGAATGTATGAGTTTCCAAAATGGATATTTACATAGGACCAGAAGAAACTGAAGGCAGCTAAAACCGCACGGCATGGTTACTTACAATTTAAATCACGAGTGGCTTTGTTATATTTTTTTGTTGCACCAAAGTAAAGATGCCAGGAACAGAATTTCGGGTTCTACTCAACGGTGCCACTACAGGGCCAAGGGGGTCATTAATAAAAGTTTGAATAGCACTGATGAGTATAGAAAATCCTATACTTATCAGCCCCATCCAGGGGCTCTAGTGCTGTGTGAACGTCGGGACTTTTATAAATGGACCCCCAAGTGTCACATATTGGATTCCAATTAGGGATCCAGCTGTACGGCAAAGATACCCTCATTATAGCCTTGTCTGTGTGGTAGGAGACACAAACTACAGTGGGGAAGTTACGGGCTGTATTCTGCTTATTCATGTAATCCATAATACATATAAACAATAATAATAGTAATAATATTATTAATAATAATACAA
>NW_017306941.1:296881-318713 GCF_000935625.1 Nanorana parkeri | reverse complement strand
CCTTCAATATTTATAAACTAAAAAAGGCATAAAAAAAAGAAACTCAACAATTCAGATTTCTCCTATATATTGGAATGTTAAATATTACTCTGAGCATCACTTATCCATCGGTAATGATTAGGACCCATCCCTACAGTTGATTTAGAGATGATCTTAGTCACATGATCACAAATTCACCCCCAAACGAAAGCAGATATCCGTGGCCTAGGATTCCAAGCTGCTTTTATCCATTTGCTGTGAGTGCCCTACGATTAGCTGCAATTGATCAAGCCTTCTTGCAGCATTGTGCAACTGTGAGTGATCAATCACTGAACACAATCACAAGAGAACTGGCAGCAGGTTGGAGATAATGTTCACAGGGATCTGTGATCAATGGTTGTTGCGGGTAACAGGTACCAGACAGAGTTGTCTGCAAACAGGTCTTATATGTGCTTTTTTTCATGACCCTAATTGGCAAAAAGTTAAAGTTTGCCTTGCCAATGGTCTCCATGCAGGTGATATTTCCCCCATTACTGACTTACCATACCTTGTTCTGCACTTCGAGGTGGCCATCTTGGTAGAGGCAGTGCTCTGCCTCCTCATGTCAGAGCTGCCCCCTGATGATAGGGGATCTGATTACTGGTGGTGGAACATTCAGGAAGCCACAGATCCACAGATTGAAAGAAGCAGGGAGATGCATGCAATGCAGATTCCCCTCCAGCAAGCAGCACAATAGTGACATCACCAATTCTCACTCCAAATGTACTGAGACTAGCAGTCAGAGACTAGTAGTGTCTTAGATCTCACAATGCAGATATACTGTACAACTACGAGGCTGTAGGTACCCTCAGATACATTTTCAGAGTACTACTTAGGCACAATAACATTTCTAGATGTTTCCTATACCATAGCAAAACTTAACTTTTTGAGTTCTGGTCCACCTTAAAGAAAATCACTATTGAGATGAATCCAAATTCTGCTAATCATCTTCTGAAAAAAAAGCCCAAAGACTTGCAGAGCAGACACTAACTGGCTATAAAAAACACTGAAGAGCAGACTTTTTTTTTACTATCCTCATGGGGTATGCCGAGGCCTTGGGCAGTTACACGTTCTGCCCTTATTATAATCCACCACTGCTCAGAAATACCAGCACTTATGACATGCCATAAACACCAAACCGAGAGTGCTTTATCAAAATGATTCTGCCTTACCAGGTAGCCAAGAACATGACACTACATGGGGGGGAACACGGCTTAAAATGTTCTAAATTAAACAAAGCCAACATTCCTTACCTCCCAGGACCATACCAGCTTGGCAGCACTTCCTGAGCCGACACGAAGGGCAATTCTTTCTTCTGATTTTATCAACAATGCAGTCGTTCCTTCCAGCACACAGGTAATTGTGCTGTCCTGGATTGGCAGAATAAACACACAGTATTAGCTCTTTTGCAGAAGTTTAGGGAAACACAAACACTTTGAGAAATTTAACAAAAGTGTACAGATACAAAATGTCAGTCTTACACTAGCTAGGTGCAAAAATGTTGCAAATTTTGTTTTTGCATGGAAAAGTCCAAGTCCATCTTTCTCACCTGTTTGGGTGGCCGGAGTGCGCACACTGACATGTGGGAGCTGGAGTCCCAAGTGAGAAGACTGGCAGCGGCAAGTCATGGTAAGAACCGCTGACTCAGTCTCCCCGTTCTTTCCCTGCTCTCTCCCTGCCCTTTTCCCTCTCTCTCCCTGCTTTGTCTCACTGTGTCACTTGTAACTACAATGCTAGCAGCCGCTGACATCATAGCAACTACTACTCAGGTGCTTGTCAGCTTGTTTCTCTTTGGAAACAACCCGGCAGACATCCCCAGTGACATAATTCACCATATATGGTCTTGCCCATATATGGTCTTGCATAGAGGACAGGGACGTGGAGGCAGGGAGAGAGCTGTGGAGACAGAGCTGCTGCGCATGCCCATATATCTGTGGATGCGCAGTAGCTCACAAGAAGCGCCATCAATTTTGAGATAGCAGCTCCTGGACACCCGGGAGAGAAACATTTTCTCCTGGAAAGGTTTACTCTGCTTTATCTAGTAGAGTAAACCTATCTGTTTTTTTTTTGTTTTGTTTTTTTACATTGGGCCGGCGGCTGCTGTCAGTCAGAGAAAACAAAAAAACTCCTGGAAAGGTTTACTCTGCTTTATCTAGTAGAGTAAACCTATCTGTTTTTTTGGTTTTTTTTTACATTGGGCCGGCGGCTGCTGTCAGTCAGAGAAAACAAAAAAACCCAGCATAGGAATGAATAGCTAGGTTTTTATATGCTAATTCAATTTGCAATAGCCAATAGCAGACAAGCTATTGCACCTGCCCACTGCTGCTGTCAATCAGCAGAGGTGGACCTGAAGTTCTCCATCAGCTCCTCCTCTGCTAATTGACAGCAGCAGAGGGTGGGTGCACTCGCCAGCTTGGCATTGGCTATTGCAAACTGAAATAGCCAATAGCAAGCTAGCTATTCATTCCTATGTTTTTTTGTTGTTTTTTTATTCTGATGGCAGCAGCTGCCAGAATACTAAAAAAAAAGCCAGCAGATAGCATTAGCTTCTTTGCTATCTGCCATCATTTTAGCGGGTTGCACCCCCCACAGAAATAACTTTTTCATGTTTGGGATTCCTGTCAAAGTGACGAGAGATCAGTGGGTAGGATCTCAACAGAATTGTTGTGATCTCTCCTCATTGTGGCGCTTAGCCCCGTCCATCATCTTAAAGAAGCAATTACAGGCAGGCTTAGGGAGCATTTTAGATTAAAGGAGTAAATTACAATATTTACTCCTTTAGCCTAAGGAATCCAAAAATGAAGATAAACTTGGACCCCATAGTTCTCCTTTAACAAATAGCCGCAATGATGGAAACATGTATTCTACAAGGTGCTCTTTAGTCTACAGTACTACTAGAGGCAATTGCAATACAAGGTCATCTATCCTGGTGTAATGCCTACCTCATATGAATTGTGATCTCCCATCAAGTATTGCTGCCCTAACCTCCCTTTGTCTACAAGGTGGCTTAAGCACAGAGTGGAAGAAATCTTGGCGTGCACTTCTTTTTGCTGGATAAAAGAAAGCCAACAGTGGTGGGTCAAAATCCTACCAATGTGCCATCATAACATTCCTGAATGAAAAACAGAGCAGGACTTGGGCAGGGATGCATTACATCAGAGGAGTGTGGCTTAAAGGGAAAACATTTTGTACACAAATATACAACTTTGATCAAAGCCAAATAACATTATATGTTTCTTGAAAGTATCAACAAGAGGGACCTGGAATACCAGCCAGCATCAATTATTCCAATTCATGAGAGCCCATGCTGTCACTGACCCGACCCCTGGAGGTGCATCATCACCTCAACCTGGGCTCACAATACTGTTGCACTGAATGTCACCTACTGTGTCATTACTTGTGGAGAAGATTACCCAAGGACACGAATGTAATATACTTATATATATATATATATATTACACCATTTGGGTATTCAAGCACATGTGCTCTGACTACTGCTTGAATACAACAATAGCCAGCAGATGGAGATTCATCCCAAATGTGTATGGCCAGCTTTACTATAGGTTTTCTCAACAATCTACCGCATCACATCCTTATTTAAAAAAAAGAACTTTATATATACCCCCAAGCAGTCCTTAAAATTTCCACTCGCCCCCTCCAATTGGCGAGTGAAAATTGCGGGGGGGCGAGTGGAATGTCAGCAATGTTGCCTCACCGGCGGGACTAGGGATGGGACACTACCGTTACTCTGCGTCACACCGCTGACCTGGCGGAGTTAAGTCCGGGGCAGGGTAGGGGTTAGGTGGGGCAACTGGTGGGGAGTAACTTTTCAGGCCTGGCTAGTAGCTTAGGACTTAAAATGTTGAGCCCTGCCCCCAAGGGTATCCAGAAACAAAACTGAAATATATTGTAGCTTACCAGTGCTGAGATAGCTACATTAGTTTTCTTCTTTCAGGTAAGAACATTTTCAGCATGTAGAGAAAATATCTGTTCCCTCCAGGTAATGGAGATGAACAAAGGCAGACATGTCTAAAGTTCAGCCTGTGTGACAAGTGATTTCTTTTTTAAATAAAGATGTGATGTGATGGAAGGGAGAGAAAACCTACAATAAAGTTGGTCATACACGTATAGGTTTTTCTTGTTCAGCCTGTGGACTGAATGAAACAAAAATTCTTAATTTCCCCACCCACACTCAATAGTGTGGATGGGGGAATCTCCCTCTGCTGACTATTGTTGAATTTAAGCTGCCGTGGGAGCTCGGCTGTTCGAATACCCAAGTAGCAACTACAGCTTTGGATGCTTGAATACCATAGTGACTTCTGTCACAGCTTGGCCACCAATTTGCCACCCAGCTCCTTCAATTTTTCAGTCCAAGCTTGATGAGCCAAGAGGGGCCAGCAGGGCCAACCACTGCTCCAATTGTGGCTGAAATTTGAGCTGTATATGGCCAGCTTTAGGCACCGTTCACATTAATGCATTGCGGGAACATGTGCAATCCCATGCCTTACCACAGCAATGGTGCAATGCAGTGCCATTTATTATGAATAGCACCCCAATGCACCTTGCTGACATGCACTGCAGTGTGCTACCAAAATAGTGCAGGTCAAACTGCTAGGCGGTTGATTTTGAATGGGCTCTCTAAAGAAGCAAACATTGATGCATGTGCGATAACGCAACGTACCTCAATGGTTAGGGGTGAAGCTAGCCTTAGCCTATAAGTGCAAGAATACCTTAGTGAGAGCACCAAACATACATTGTAGGTCCAGTCAGAAGAGATATGCCAATAATTCAGAAAGCAGCACGTTAAGTCAACTCAAAGGCAGAAAGAAAAGTTAGGGCCAGTTTGACTGCTTGGAGTTGGTGCCATCTGCGATCATTCCATTAAAAACAATAAGGTTTAAAATATAATGATGTCATTATTCTATGCCTTCAATTTGCACCAAAATAACTTTCAATCCTGAAATTATCTTTGGTGAATTATAAATCACCATCTGAATCTAGATGTAGATATGTAATCTTCATAGTTCTCTCCTCATTTACTCATCAATGTAGACCATAGATAGGGGCCAGCGGCTGTTAAAAGGGTATTCGAATCCACAACGCTGTTAGATGGAAATCTTTGTAGCTTAAATGGTCTCATATTACAAGTTTTCTCATATTCTGAGAAGCAGAAAAGAATAATGCTGCACCCTTCATAATGTGTCTTCAATAGATGGAGTCTTTGTTCAGTGTTCTGCTCCTGATAAATGTGTAATAACGTGAAATGAATACATTTCACTATATGAATGCGGCTTTGAACTCAAGCCTTTTAGGTTTAAAGCTAAGGCAAAACTCCAGCAAAACAGTTACATACCCTTTACAGCCTTTCATCACAACGTGGTACCGCTGTGTATGCGTTAAAGCACAGCTTGTTTTGGATAGAATGAGCAGGGTTAGAAACTCAAGCAAGTTATTATTGTTGTCTCTTTTGCCACCACCTTCTGTTTGATTCTGGGGACTGAACCCAGTCCAAACCTGAGCTCCTCCAAACAAGAAAGTGCCATGGGCACTTCCATCTAATCCGCTATGAGATGGGCATTGCCAGCCCCACAGCTACATGTACATGAAGAAGCGGGATGCTTGTGCTGATGTAGTTTATCTTATATAGCCACATAACCATATTAGGTAAATGCCATTTACTAGGGATGCATCAGTGCCGATACCGAGTATTTGGGCGAGTACTCGTACTCGCCCAAATGCTCTGATACCTTCCCCGATACCAGAACTTCCGGTCAGAGGAAGGGGAAAATGGAGCCGGCTTCCAGTGCGATCAGGAAGCTGGGCAGATGCTCAATGTTGATTGGCTGGGAAGATGGCTTTCCAGCCAATCAGCATCAAGCCGGCTTCTACTCGTACTCGCCCAAATGCTCTGATACCTTCCCCGATACCAGAACTTCCGGTCAGAGGAAGGGGAAAACAGCCAGCTCAATGTTGATTGGCTGGGAAGATGGCTTTCCAGCCAATCAGCATCAAGCCGGCTTCTACTCGTACTCGCCCAAATGCTCTGATACCTTCCCCGATACCAGAACTTCCGGTCAGAGGAAGGGGAAAATGGAGCCGGCTTCCAGTGCGATCAGGAAGCTGGGCAGCGAGTAATGACCCGCCTTCCCGAACAGCCAGCCCAATGTTGATTGGCTGGGAAGATGGCTTTCCAGCCAATCAGCATCAAGCCGGCTTCTCGGCCAATCAGGAAGCTGGGAGGCGGGTCATTACTGGAAGCCGGCTCGATGTTGATTGGCTTGGAAGCCGGTTTCCTGGCCAAGCACAATCAAGCTGGCCAGACAACATGGGGGCGGCTTGTCTGGCAATCAGATTGCCCGGGAAGCCTGCTCCATGTCAATGGAAGCACCGGTATCGGTACTCGGTATCGACGGAAAACCGATATCGGTGCATCCCCACCATTTACCAAATATAGGCATGTAGCCATATAAGGTCAACGACATCACTGCATCCCGCCCCTTTGCTTACATCAAGTATTGGAAAAAAAACTGCCCTTGCAGTGTGGCTACCCTAGAGCTTCAAGGGTTAACTACTCGTTAAAGTCCAGGGGTACCTGTGCAAAATACTTTTACTTCCCGGCTCCCCCAGCAGTCAGCACTCACCTCCTCTCACCGGGCAGGTGGACTGTTTTTCTGCATCCTCATGTATAAAGCAGGACTATGCATTGTACTTGATGGGGTAAATGGGCCGCTGACCACAGGAGCGCAGGGGAGAAGAGGCTGCAGGCACCGTTCTTGGAGCCTGGAGGATGTGGGGATCAAGTAAGAAAAAGTCCTATACACAGGTTCCCTAGACATTAATGAGCAGTTAAAGTGGACTTTTACCATATCTTTAAAATGACAACAAACTCACCTTCAGAAATGTTTAGTAATGACAATCTACAAACACATACTTCTAGATAACTGCAGACTTTGTATTCTTTGCATTCCCGATTTCTCTTATCTTCCCCGTCTTCTGACAGTGGCCACGTTTACTAAGGGCAGATTACTCGCTCTCCTTTTACTTCCTGGATTTCTGGCACATGTGACTAGGACAAGTGATCATGCACAACATGTCAGGGGAGGAAAATGCCTTTCCCCGAGATCTCATTAGATTACAGATTATATTTCCCAGCAATGCTCTGCTGATGACAAGGCAATCCGAGCGTGCATTACTTTGCCAAACTGAAGTCATTGTACCCTTTCAAAGCAGAAAGTGAATGATCTGCCAGTGTAAGTATTTCAAAATCATTTGTGAAATCATTCAGATGTCAAATCACTTGATTTGACACCTGAAATGTCTGTTATTATTAATAATCATACATAGAAGGATGCATTGGTAGAATTAGTTTTCTGAGTGCAAAGGTCCGCTTTAACCCTTGCAGTGTAGGGGCAGACCCTCTGCAATGGTATTTTGTTTCCTGGAGTTCAGCTTCAATGAAGAAGTCCAGGAATATTAAAAAAAAACCTCTTCTCGCAGTGGGGCTACACCTCCAGTGCAAGGGTTAACTGCTCATTTTGTCTAGGGGGTCTAATAAAGCAGACATACTCACCTGATCCCTCTGGGTTGCTAGACCAGTCCCCGCAGCCTCTTCTTACCTGGGCTCCAGGAGTCTAAGGACCACTGACATGCATTAGACGTAAGGATGCCGAGAAACATTCCACAACTGGAGTGGAGGGAGAGAGAGGTGAGTGCCGACCATAGCGGGAGTGAGGATCAGGTATTATTATTATTATACAGGATTTATACAGCGCTAATAGTTTGCACAGCACTTTACAATATAAGGAAGACATTACAGTCACAATACAATTTAAGACAAGATGGTAAGGAGGGCCCTGCCCCTGAGGGCTTACAATCTAAAAGGTAAGTATATATCTTCTTTATTTGACCCCCTGGACAAAATGAGCACTTAACTCCAGTGCAGGGGTAGTCCCACCGCAAGGGTATGTTTTTGAAATGCCTGGAGTTCCCCTTAAAGTACAGGGCCTCTTTATTTCACCTTTATTACAGAACAGACACAGATCTGTCGTCTGAGATGTCGTCCTTGGCTAAAAAAAATGGCCTAAGTGATCATTCAAATCCTAGTATTACTGACCACTTTCAGTGCAATGTACTATGTTACTATTGCCCTTTATGAGAACATAAGAGGTTTATGTTATAATAATGTGACTATACAGAGCAGACCATAAAATCCATCAGCAGACATGGCTAAAGCCTGTCCTCAGCAGGAATAATGACATGTTCTGTCCGTTGCATTAATACCCATTTATCACTCCATAGGAGGTCGGCTGCATCTCTGAATGCTCAAGGGTTCATGTTGGGTAAACAATACAGAATATTGGATTAACCTGCTCTGAAAGGATAGTTACCTTTCTCTGTTTTGTTGTCTTATTTTACTTAAATATGGACAAAACCCTCAGAAGATGATATTCAGTTCGCTAAAGAACTGTGTATCTTAGACAATGGCCATGCTTTTTTTTTTACTCCTAAAATAATGTTAGGGTTTAGTTCTAATATAAGTAAAATAGGATGGGATGGGACAGTCAAGACTTGTAAGTGTTGCCGAACTGTAGAAGGAAACATTCAGGTCTCCTCCCCTGAAAGACATGGCTGTGCTGTGTGTCAGAGCTGTTTGCATCTTAGAACTGGATGGACAGGAATACAACTAATTTGGCAAGTAAAATAATTCTGTGTATTTAGCTGTTTGCCTGGAGTTCAGCTTTAAATAGAGGAATGCGAGAATCAAAGATCATTCCGACAGTGCTGGAGAAGGGCACACTTAAGGTTAGTGCTGTGCATACTTGCATATTAGGTCAAATACCAGAAAAAAAGTCAAAGCAGTTTACTTCCGCATCAATAGATGTCTTCCCTTGTGAAATTCCGAAGGGAAAAACTCAAAACTCAGTTCTGCCATGCTAGCCACTTATCCATGGTGATTTGTTAGGGGGAACAGTGCTGCTATTCTCAGTAAGAAGTCTACCATTATCAAGAGTACAAACTGCGAGGTATGAGGCTGCATCCAAGCCTTACATCACCAAGTGCAATGCAAAGCGTCGGATGCAGTGGTGTAAAGCACGCCGCCACTGAACTGTAGAGAAGTGGAGACGTGTTCTCTGGAGTGACGAATCACGCTTCTCTGTCTGGCAATCCAATGGACGCATCTGGGTTAAGCAAAGTCCATAAAGACATGGATGGGGGAGTTTGGGGTGCAGGAACTTGACTGGCCTGCACAGAGTCCTGACCTCAACCCGATAGAACACCTTTGGGATAAATTAGAGGGTAGACTGTGAACCTGGCCTTCTCGTCCAACATCAGTACCTGACCTCACAAATGCACTTCTGGAAGAAAGGTCAAACATTCCCATAGACACACCCCTAAACCTTGTGGACGCCTTCCCAGAAGAGTTGAAGCTGTTATAGCTGCAAGGGGTGGGCCAACTGAATATTGAACCCTACGGACTAAGACTGGGATGCCATTAAAGTTCATGTGTGTGTAAAGGCAGGCATCCCAATACTTTTGGCAATATAGTGTATGTATGCATGTGAGAAAAGTACCATATATTGAAAGGTCCTTGAGGGCAGGACAGATGTGAATGTGCAACTATGTAAAGCTCTGTGAAAATGATATAAATACCTGTAATAAATATTTAATAAATACATTTCTAATCCTGACCTCCTCAATAGGATACCTGCCATCTCTGCCTCACCCTATGCTATCAGTGCTCATTGCAAACTCCTTCTACCATTCAATTGTTACCAGAACCAGAGAAAATGATCCGGAATATGACTGGCGTCTATGAGCAACACAGACACTTTTTTCTAACATTCACAAGAGTCCTTGTAATTTAAAGAAGAACTCCAGGAAATCTAAAAATGAACCCATGCAGTGGAGCTACCCACACACTGCAAGGGTTAACTGCTCGTTTTGATCTAGTATAATGTACTATTGCTACATTCCTCTATAGCTGCTGGTATTCTGCACTGCGCCGCTGTATAATGTACTATATTGCACACCACACTTTTTTTTTACTTCCACCGCGCCAAGCTTGCTCCCGTGATGGACTACAATCTTAACAAAAACTAGTCGTCAATCACTGGAGCCTTTTTTTTTTTAAATCCGATTAACCGATTAATCGAACTTAATAATCGACCAACTAATCGATTATGAAAATAATCGTTAGCTGCAGCCCTACTAGGGGCTAAAATAAAGAAGATATGCCCATCTTATTCTTGGAGCGCTCACCTCTCCCTCCTCCGCTCTGGCAAAGGTGATGATGTCACGAGTCCCTAGATCACCAGAGTCCAGGGGAGAAGAGGCTGCGGCAACAGCTCTAGCAGCCAGGTGGGACCGAGGATCAGGTGAGGATGTCTTCTTCATTTTAGTCCCTAGACCAAAATGGCGACTTAATCTTTGCTGGGCAGGGGCAGCCCCACTGTAAGAATTAAGTTTTAGATTTCCTTTAATAAGCAAAGAGGTCCGCCTAGGAAACGTCAAATTCTCTGCAGCCATCCTCTACGTTCTTATCGCTGAATCCTGAGTGAGCAGATTCTGCCTCCAAAGGAATGTGCTTTCCCTTGTGTTTATCCTTGGAAATATCTTGTAGTTCCATTTCTGAAGAACTCAAAGTGCAGATTCTAATTAATGTACATTTAACTATTACTTTCTAGTCACAGAAATGTGAAAATGAAGCAAGAGAAAAAACAGACAAGGACATTTTTTGGCTTTGCACCTTTAACGAGGACCTGGTGGTATCTGCACGAAAAATATCTGTAAATAAATATCCCATGATATCTGAAAACTGAACTCCAGCCCCACTTTTATAGTATGTTCTCTCCTGTGTTGAAGCTTATCACTCTCAATTCCGGAAAAATTGCCTCTCCACAATACACCCCTTTGAAGCTGCAGCAGCTACTGTATCTTGAGCTCACCTTCATTTCCTGCCCTCCATCATTTATCAATCACTTCTTCCCCTGATCTGTACTGTCCTTGGCTCCCTCTCACTGCTGTTAGCTTTCTCTACCATAAACCATTTTGTTCCTGCGAATTAAACAGAAAAAAACACATCCTCGGCATTCCTTTTGATGTGTCTGCAACCAATCAGCAGACTTCAGAACTAAAGTCTGCAGCACCCATTGGCCAGCAGGGAGAAGCAAGCACCTCTAAAGGGATCCCAGAGATGTATCCTTTCATATAATTCTTTTGAAAAAGGTCCGAGGCAGAAAAGCTGTGACTTACAGGAGCCCCTGCTGGCCCCTCCCACCAAATTCAGAGCAAACAGCAGCAGACGGGTAATTCTCAGAACAGGTATTTCATCATAACAAAATGATTGAATTGAGAAATGTTGACTGTGTAGATCGGGGAGAAGGGGGAACAATATGATATGCACACACTACACTTCAGTCTTTAAAATATGTAGATGTCAGCAATGCTAGCGCCACCAATATTACATAACATCTTGTATTTCCTGTGTAATCATACTCTGGAGATGCCATAACCCAATATCCAGGGATGTCGTAGAAGCTTGCCTTCTGGGTTTGCTTCACGTTGCTACTCACTGCTATGCTTGCTTTAAATAATTAAAATGCCAACTCCAGATAATAATTCTCAGTATCTGTCCTCATTCTGTATGTAAGGACTCTGCACAGTATCACTTCTCTTGATCTTTTATCAAAAGAATTATATGAAAGCATGCATCCCTGGGATCCCGTTAGATGTGTCTGCATCTCCCTGCTGACCAATGAGTGCTACAGACTTTAGCTGTGCAGTCTGCTGATTGGATGCAGGCACGTCAAAAGGAATGCCAGGGATGTGTTCTTTCAAATAATGCTCGGGAACAAAATGATTGATGGCAGAGAAAGCTAACAGCAGTGAGAGGAAGTAAACAACAGTACAGATCAGGGGGAGATGCTGGGTGCAATTCTGTATGCTTGGCGCAATTCTCAGTATCTGTTTTTATTCTGTATGTATGAACTCTGCACAGTATCACTTCTCTTTTTCTGTACTCTGGGTGTAATTCTCAGTAGCTCTCCTTATTCTCTATGTATGGACTCTACATAGTATCACTTCTCTTGTCCTGTATGCCGGGTGTAAGTCTCAGTATCTGTCCTTATTTTCTATGTATGGACTCTGCACAGTATCACTTCTCTTGTCCTGTATGTTATGTGTAATTCTCAGTATATGTTCTTATTCTCTATGTATGGACTATGTTCTTATTCTCTATGTATGGACTCTGCACAGTATTACTTCTCTTGTCCTGTATGTTATGTGTAATTCTCAGTATATGTTCTTATTCTCTATGTATGGACTATGTTCTTATTCTCTATGTATGGACTCTGCACAGTATTACTTCTCTTGTCCTGTATGTTATGTGTAATTCTCAGTATATGTTCTTATTCTCTATGTATGGACTATGTTCTTATTCTCTATGTATGGACTATGTTCTTATTCTCTATGTATGGACTCTGCACAGTATTACTTCTCTTGTCCTGTATGTTATGTGTAATTCTCAGTATATGTTCTTATTCTCTATGTATGGACTCTGCACAGTATTACTTCTCTTGTCCTGTATGTTATGTGTAATTCTCAGTATATGTTCTTATTCTCTATGTATGGACTCTGCACAGTATCAATTCTCTTGTCCTGTACACCGGGTGTAATTCTCAGTATATGTTCTTATTCTCCATGTATGGACTCTGCACAATATCACTTCTCTTGTCCTGTATGTTATGTGTCATTCTCAGTATCTGTCCTTATTCTATATGTATGGACTCTGCACAGTATTACTTCTCTTGTCCTGCATGTTATGTGTCATTCTCAGTATCTGCCCTTATTCTCTATGTATGGACTCTACACAGTATCACTTCTCTTGTCCTGTACACCGGGTGTAATTCTCAGTATATGTTCTTATTCTCCATGTATGGACTCTGCACAATATCACTTCTCTTGTCCTGTATGTTATGTGTAATTCTCAGTATCTGTTCTTATTCTCTATGTACAAACTCTGCACAGTATCACTTCTCTTGTCCTGATCTCTGGGTGTAATTCTCATTATCTGTCCTTATTCTCTTTATTCTCCATGTACGGACTCTGCACAGTATCACTTCTCTTGTCCTGTAATCTGGGTGTACTTCTCAGTATCTGTTCTTATTCTCTACGTATGGACTCTGCACAGTATCACTTCTCTTGTCCTGTACGTTGGGTGTAATTCTCAGTATGTGTTATTGTGTCTGCATGGCACCACTTCTGTTCCATCCTGGAAGTTATTTTTGGCATCTGTACTTATTTGTGAAGTGCTCTGCACAGCTTCCTATGTCTGCTCAACATCTATTTTACTGAGTGCATTCCTAGAGACTAAAACTAATCAGAGCCGTAGCTAGCTCCTTTTGCGCCCGAGGCAAGAACAGAAAATTGTGCACCCCCAACCAACAGGAGTGTGATGTCCCCCGACACCGCACATGCGTGGTGTCATGTGATATCATGTGCCACACCTCCATTTTTATTTTTTACTTTGGAGGGGGGTGGGGATTTGGCCTCAGGGAAATATCAGGGATCTAAACAGACCTCTGATATTTCCCTTTTGGAATAGAAAAACAAATTAAGGACACAGAGTCCTTAATCTCTTTTTCTGCAGCGTCTGTTCTAAATGACTGGAAAACACTTGGTACAGAGGCTTCTCATTCATTCATAAAATATTTACTATCATTCAGTTTCTGAATGGGGAGAAGCCTCTGTACTGAGTGCTACTACCTATTCAAGAAACTCATGAATGAACAGGAAGTGCTTTTCATCACTTCCTGTTCATTCATGAGTTTTCAGATGTGTAGTAGCCCTCTTCACAGCACTATGTGTCCCCAGTTGTTTACAAACACTGGAGTGATCAGCTGATCACTCCAGTGTTTGCTCTGCACACAGAGGATCGGTAAATATCACTGATATTTACCGATCTTCCGCTCCCCATCCTGAGCCCATCGGCCACGCTCAGAGGGGTGGCACAGCCTGCTGCTTCTCTTTGGATCCCCGCTGCTCTCCCCTGCCTGTATGGGCAGAGGCAGTGGGGATCCGAGGAGAAATGCGCTGAAGCCAGCGGGAGGGGTTGAGGAGGGAGCCGCTGTCACTGCAGGATGGCCAAGCGGTGAGGAGAGAGACGCGGGCTGTCAGATCCTGGCCGAGCAGGTCTCTCTCTCCTCACCGCTCGGCCATCCTGGATGACAGCTTTCTCTTCCGCCCCCTCCTCCCGGCTTCAGCGCTCCATTTTTACTCAGATACCAGCTGCCTATACAGGTCAGGGAGAGCAACAGGGATCTGAGGAGAATCTGCAGGCTGTGCCACTCCTCTACTCCCTGCCACCCTGTGTTGACTGCCAGGTGCCTCTTTTGCCATGGCGCCCTGTGCTCGCCATGGCAACAGGGAGAAGGGGACGCAGCCAGGCCGGCTCTGGCTGCGCCCCCTCACAGCTATGCCTTAGGCAAGTGCCTCATTCGCCTCACCCTTCCTATGGCCCAGATACTAATACCCAAACTAAAGCTAGCCCTCCAAGGAAGAACTTACTAAAGCTGGCCATATATTGGGGAGAGACGTGAGACGAATGTTATTTGAAATTCCGTTCAATTTTAATATTCAGTTTTGGAATGAATGGAGTTCATCGTTAGAATTTTGTTCCTTCGATAAATATTTTTCATCGTGCTCCTTCGATTTTTGCATCACTACTTTAGGAATTGATCGTCAATTTGAACCGGCTATTAGAGAGATGGACTCAACATTTTTCTAATGAAATTCTACTGGTATATGCCCAGATTTACTCACCTCTCCTGCTGTCAGAGCTGCTCATATCCGCAGTGAAGAAAAATCACCTCTACATCACTATAGGACCCAGTAGTGATATAGGGGCCAGTGGTTTGGTCCGGGTGGAGGGGTTTTGGGACCAGAAGACCAACATCCTCAGAAGTGTTGGTTTCGGAAAGATTCTTCAGCAGGTAATTTCTCTTCATTACTGCAAAGATTGGCAGAGCCGGCAGTAAGAAATATGAGTATCTAAGTTCTGCTTTGCAAGGAAACTTTAAATAACAGTTTTAACAACAAATTAGATTTAAAGCCCATGTTTAAAGCCTCTTAATGTAGCCAGCCTGAGTTTTTAGAGCAACACTTCTCACTTCATTTACCCTGCAAGCTGTTCTCCCAGGTTGACATCATTAAAGTGACACTAAACTCAAGCATTAAACCTTAAAAATGCATTCAGGTACCTTAATTATTAACAATAATATATCTTATTTGAGTATCACTCGGCTGCAGATCCTCAAATCATCTCTGAATTGGTGCCGACACTGGCCTTCCTTCTGGAGGGTGGCTACTTTTGTTCCCCATGGTCCCGGTGTGTGTTGCAAAGTAGTCACCGCTCCAAGCCCTGTCCTGTAGTCCTGCTGTGATGGACTACAATCTCATGTTTAGTTTCCTAATTTATATTCAGATTGTTGTCCATCACAGGAGTGACCTTGGAGCGGTGACTACTTTGCAACAAACACCGGGACCATGGGGAACAAAATAGCCCCCCTCCAGAAGGAAGGACACTGTCAGCATCAATTCTGAGATGATTTGAGGATCTACAGCCGAGTGATACACAAATGAGAAACATTTTTGTTAATAGTTAAGGTACTAGAATGTATTTTTAAGATGTAATTCCTATGTTTAGTGTCACTTTAAATCTTATCAGTATGACCACAGCCAGAATTTTGACACCACAGAATAACAAAGCTAATGCTTATACGTGATTCACTTATTTTACAAACCTGAGTGGGCAAAATTGGTTGTTCTGTTAGAATATAATTTTATAATAAGTCCACATTATCAGACAGGTCTAAAAATCTGTTTACAAAAAAGTGGCAATCAGATCTTATGACTGGATCATATGGCTAGAGATGGGCTCGATGTTCGGCAAACACACGAACTGTCAGGGCGTTCGGCAGGCTGTTCGCCCACCGAGCTCACCGCAAGGCACTATGCCTTGTGGGCCCTGATTGGTCAGGTGCAAGACTTTGCCCAATCAGGGCACAGTACTATGTAAGAGCCATAATTGGGCTCTTACAGAGTACAGCTCCTACTGTCTCTTGGGACAACAGCCATTTTTGCTCAGCTGAAGGCTGAAAAAGAGTGCCTATGCACAGGTTCTAATTTTTGTTATTGCTACATATATGCCCAGGGCCGGCGCTACCATACAGGCAGCACAAGCGGCCGCTTGAGGGCGCTGGTGGAGGAGGGTGGAAAAACACCTCTTCACCCATCTCCCTCTGCTGTCGGCTCTATCCAGAGCCGCGATATTTACATATGAATGGATCGCGACGTATTGATATGCAAATTACCACGGCCCATTCATATGCTAATATCTCGGCAGGGGCAGTGCAGAGTTCTTCCTGCACTGTCCCTGCCGATATATTAGCATATGAATCGGCAGCTGTAATTTGCATATTAATAAGTGACTCACTACCCATTCATATGTAAATATTGCGGCTCATTCATATGCAAATCGCCTCCCGCACTGCTAAGGAAGAAGAAACTACCTGAAGACTGCAAGAACAAGGTCAATTTTAGGTGTATACCTTTTTTACATTGGCGGTCATTGTAAATACTTTTGTTACATTGGCGGTCATTGTGCAAACTTTCGTTACATTGGCAGTCATTGTGCAAACTTTCGTTACATTGGTGGTCATTGTAAATACTTTAGTTACATTGGTGGTCATTGTAAATACTTTAGTTACATTGGCGGTCATTGTGAACACTTTCGTTACATTGGCGGTCATTGTGAATACTTTTGTTACATTGGCGGTGTTTGTATTTGGGGAGGGGGGGGGGCGGTAAAATGCACCTTCGCATGTGTAGGCAAAAAACCTTGCACCGGCCCTGCATATGCCGGCAATAGAGTCCCCAAAAACAATAACAGGAGACTCTGGATTGCAAGCAGGGGGACTGAAATATGTCCTTAGCGGTGGTACTTTGGCCAACGGGTCTGTGGTGTTGTATAGCCCACATTCAGATTGTCTGTGGGACAAGGAGTTTTCATGCTCTGATCTCTGTTGGGGTCAAAAATGGGGACCACCACTCTAAAATTACGGTGGTGCTATGCTTGTGAATACAATAGAGACACTTAAAAATTCTTACCCTCTATGGCTCTTTTAAAGAAGACTTTGCAGCTCCCACAGGTGAGGACTCCATAATGGCAACCCGAGGCTTCATCACTACAGATTAAGCAGATCTTCTGGGGCAAAGCATCAAAATCATACTGAGAACTTTGGTCTGGGTCATCGGGCCTTCAAACAAAAATAAAGAAATATAAAAAATTTGAAAAAGTACAACAAAAGCCACAGATATTATACAACCATCTTATAAAGAAAAACTCTGTTGGGCAATACATGCCTCCAAACTAAATACAACAACAACCCTGCCAATGGACGTCAATGTCAGGGTGCTACTTGATCACTGTGATCTAGTGACCGCCTGCGGTGGGCAACCATGCATATGGCTAATGAGTCATTCAGGTAAAGCTGTTAGTTCGGCTTCTGTAGGTTGGGAGTTGGATTCAAGCATTCTATCCAGCACGCTACTTTACCAACCAAAACCAATAAGAAGGATTAAATAAAGAAGACCTGAGTGTAGCAACTCCTCCACAGCATATATGTTTGTATATAAGGTGTTCCCAAAGTCTACCAGTGACTGCAGAGAGTCTTGTCACTCTCATAAACAGCCCATTCTTCTATTTACATTGCAGCTGTGCTGCCAACCCATCCATATGCATGGACCAGCAAAGCACCACAAAATCCAAAAAAAAGCCATGCACCATTTTTGGCAACACAGTGCACCTCCACCGACTGTATGAATGACACCGCAACCACAGTGCATGTAACATACTAGCTAACAAGCTAAAAAAATTAAACTTCCATCCTTAATTTAAAACAAAATACACAAATACAGTGTTACAACCATAAAGTTTACTTCAGAATAAAAATACAAGCACATTTTTTTGCAATCGCACTGCACTGGAATGCCCAGCATTGTGGTGCTGTGTGCTTACAACCATAAAGTTTACTTCAGAATAAAAATACAAGCACATTTTTTTGCAATCGCACTGCACTGGAATGCCCAGCATTGTGGTACTGTGTGCTCCAGTGCGGGCGATCACACTGTGGGTTGGAGGCGTGTTTGGGGTGCCATTGAAATGAATGAACCTCCCGTAGCATAATTTGTCAGGCCGACTTTGTCAAATTACTTTTTTCCCACCTTCCATGATTTTTTTTTTTTATAATTCTATTGTAAGCACATGGCGCTTGAATAGCTTCAGCCCGGGAATGACAGCTGCCAGTGGCAGGATTCCACAGACGGCAGCTGAATGTAAATACAGCAGGTAGTGGGCTGGTGCAATAGCCAGTCTGCTATTGGCCATTTCAAATTGCAACAGCCAGCTCGCGGTATACTGCGGTGTCTCAGTATACTGAGCCTAGGGTGACGGGAGGACGCTAGTTTGTGTCCTCCCGTTACCCTAAGGAGAACTATGGGGAAAAGCCTTAACCCCATAGTTCTCCTTTAAAAGGGTTACTACTGTATGTAAATCTGAGCAGTTCTGAGCACTGCTATCACGGGTCCTTGTGTTCTGCACAGTGATCATTATCTCAGCCTAGTAACTCAGAACAATACTTGGAATTACATTGTATCAAGTGACAGAATGACCTGGCTCTTTATCGATGCATAAAGACTTAACCCGCCAAAGCCACAGCTTCAGTTCCATTGTACATTATATATTGTATATTTCACTAAATATAAATCATTTATTATTTAATTTTTTTACCTAACATGCAGCCTAGACGCTGACACACTGATATGTCTGTGAAGGTTCTCATTCATCCAGGCCATGGTATATCTGTAAAAAATAAGTCAAGGCAACTGGGATAAGGGTCTGGCATGGATTTTAGAGGGACACTATGCCGGCCGCTGTGAGGAGGGAGCCAGGGAACAAGAACTGAAGACGGCACTGAAAGCCAATCATGGGGCAGCCATGGGGCCTTGGACGGATGTGAGGACCCAGCAAACAGAGTCCCCCGCCAGGAAATAGCTGAAGTTAGAAGACCAGCCAGAAGAGGTAAGGGTAAATAATTCATTAAAATAATTATTATTTGTAGCCTAATGTTGTATAAAGTAGCACTTTATACAACATTAGGCTACAAATAATAATTATGAAAAGTACTGCTGGTATTTGTAGTGCTCTACAGCAGGTGCCATTCTGCAATGCAGCAATGCAGAATGACACCCTCTATAGAGGAATACAAATCTCAGCAGTACTTTATACAGAAATGCTATTGTTATATAAAGTATTGCTGGGATGTGTAGTCCTCTATAGCGTGTATGTGCCATTCTGCATTGCTGTAAATATTAAAGTGACATTAACGTAAAAACATCCCCCCCCCAATGTTAATGTAAGCACTTACCTTAAATTATGTCTCTTAATCCGATCTTCCTCTTCTTTCCTGTCCTTTTCAGCCTTTCCTCCAGCGATGCGGCGGGGGTCCGATCCAGCGCTGACTCCTCTGGACTTGCTGGCACTTCCTGTCCCACGGTGTCTGCATGCGGGTGCACGCGTCCATAGACGTACCTTGCGTCTCTCCTCTTCTCCCGGCCGAAAATCCAAACTGCGCATGCGCCCGCCCCATGATGCTTTGCAACCGCCCAAGCATTTCGGATTTTCGGACGGGAGCACGCGGTGAAGACACAGGTAAGTTTAAAAAACGGAGGGTTAAGTAACCCTTTAACTTTATTTTTTTGTGGTTGCTTCGGCGGTTGAGCTCGTCACTTGAAAAGTAGATCTCCAGACGAAAAATTGTGGGCGCCCCGGAACTAGACAGTGCACAATGTGGTCTGAGGAAGCAGACTTCATCTGTGAAATGCGTCACTACTGCTTTGCGACAAGTATCTCCTCATTTATCTAAGATACTCTCTGTAATCCTGTATATATGTAAACATGGTCTGATGACATTATATCTTGGCGGCTTCAAAGAAAAACCCTGGGCAAAACGTTTATTAACCCTTGCAGTGTAGCTATCTGTGCACTGCAAGGGTTAAGTCCTCATTTTGGTCTAGAGAGGACAATAACAAAGTTATACTCACCTGATCCTTGGAGCCGAATGGCTGTCACAACGCTTCCACCAGCCTGTCTTCTCCTACACTGCAGTGATAGTATGTCCATTGGAGTCCTCATGCCTATCTACAGTGTACTGGACGTGATGACTCGAGGCTCCTTAGACCGCTGCAGTGAAGTGTTAGTTAGATGGATGGACTGTTGTAAGAGCAAGCCGGCGAGTATAACTTTTTTAACACACAAGACAAAAACGAGCAGTTAACCCCTGCAGTGAGGGGGAAGCCCACTGCAAGGGTTAATAAATGTTTTGCTTGAAGTTCTTCTTTAAGTGTACCACTACTTGACAAACAGGGAGTAGGGGCTAGGTTATTGTGCAACCAATATCGATATTAGAACTGCAATGGTCATCACATTGGAGTAATGTATTATTTTATATGTTGATTTTGAATGATGAGTGTAATACACTTTTAACTATATCAACTAAGAGGCTTTTTTTTATACATGATTGGATTAATTCTTTCTCTCAATTGATTTTACTGTATTATCAAACACCTGAAAAATCCTATGAATTGGACTCTTTTTCAACTGTTAATAAAAGATCTAACCAGAACTCCTCAGATTCTCATCGCTTTCTGTCCCAGAGACAATGATCACCAGGACCAAAATTGAGGGTAGTGTAAACTGTCCTTCCTTCTGGAGGGGGGCTACTTTTGTTCCCCATAGTCCCTGTGTGTGTTGTAAAGTAGTCCCCTCTCCAAGCTAGCTCCCATTATGGACTACAATCTCACGTTTAGTTTACTAATTTGTATTGTGATTGTAGTCCATCATGGGAGTGAGCTTTGTGCCGTCACTACTTTACAACGGGACCATGGGGAACAAAAGTAGCCACCCCCCAGAAGGAAGGTCAGTGTCAGCACCAATTCAGAGATGATTTGAGGATCTACAGCCGAGTGATACACACATAAGATAGATTTCTGTTAATAGTTAGGATACTTGAATGCATTTTTAAGATTTCACTCCTGAGTTTAGTATCACTTTAGAATACAGGTCTTCTAGTAGTAGATGTATGCCTGTGCAGCAAATAGATCTACCTGGTGTACTTGCTGTGACTACGTTGTAACTAACAATCAAAGTCACAGAGAATGTTCTGAGAACATAAAGCATTCACTCGTATTTGGTGATCTCCAGTGATTACCTATTTTGGGGTTTGTTTGTTTTTTTTAATTGTTCTTCTTCTACCCCTTACTGACACTCTCTAACATCCCAGCAAAAAAAAAAAAAAATTAGAAAAAGACTTCTAACTGGACTCATGCCAGTCTCAAAGACACAAAATGCACGCCATAAAGAAATACGTTTATTTCTGCACAGACGGGGTTATTTTTGCAAACACAGCAGTAAGTGCTTTTCGTTCCTCTTTTACATAATGCACATTATTTATATTTGGTATAGTGGTCCTAGTCTTTTGGCTTACTAAATTAGGCATTGGGGGAATCAATGACAATGTGTAAAATGTGGTAACCCACAGAGACCAATCACAGTCTACCTTTTATCAGTTTTTAGAACAATTAAATGCATTTGGTTGCTCTACTAAGTATGGCCACAGACAGGCAAGATGTTCCACTGATAACACCACCAAACCTGCAGGTTCTAAAGCTGGCCATACATTTTTGATGGAACGCTCAT
>NW_017306941.1:290310-295527 GCF_000935625.1 Nanorana parkeri | reverse complement strand
AAAAAATCTTGCACCCTTTGTTCCTTAGGTCCACTGGACTGGAACGCAGGCACTAATGTGCCTGGGTTCCGGGTGTAGGCGATTGCACTGAGGGCGAGGGGCCTGGCTGCAGTGCCATTGACTTCAATACACCGCCACGCCCCCTCCCGCCCATGAATGCAGGTGTTTTTTCGTTGGTAGATCTCATTGAGCTCGTCACTTGAAAAGTAGATCTCCAGACGAAAAATTGTGGGCGCCCCGGAACTAGACAGTGCACAATGTGGTCTGAGGAAGCAGACTTCATCTGTGAAATGCGTCACTACTGCTTTGCGACAAGTATCTCCTCATTTATCTAAGATACTCTCTGTAATCCTGTATATATGTAAACATGGTCTGATGACATTATATCTTGGCGGCTTCAAAGAAAAACCCTGGGCAAAACGTTTATTAACCCTTGCAGTGTAGCTATCTGTGCACTGCAAGGGTTAAGTCCTCATTTTGGTCTAGAGAGGACAATAACAAAGTTATACTCACCTGATCCTTGGAGCCGAATGGCTGTCACAACGCTTCCACCAGCCTGTCTTCTCCTACACTGCAGTGATAGTATGTCCATTGGAGTCCTCATGCCTATCTACAGTGTACTGGACGTGATGACTCGAGGCTCCTTAGACCGCTGCAGTGAAGTGTTAGTTAGATGGATGGACTGTTGTAAGAGCAAGCCGGCGAGTATAACTTTTTTAACACACAAGACAAAAACGAGCAGTTAACCCCTGCAGTGAGGGGGAAGCCCACTGCAAGGGTTAATAAATGTTTTGCTTGAAGTTCTTCTTTAAGTGTACCACTACTTGACAAACAGGGAGTAGGGGCTAGGTTATTGTGCAACCAATATCGATATTAGAACTGCAATGGTCAACACATTGGAGTAATGTATTATTTTATATGTTGATTTTGAATGATGAGTGTAATACACTTTTAACTATATCAACTAAGAGGCTTTTTTTTATACATGATTGGATTAATTCTTTCTCTCAATTGATTTTACTGTATTATCAAACACCTGAAAAATCCTATGAATTGGACTCTTTTTCAACTGTTAATAAAAGATCTAACCAGAACTCCTCAGATTCTCATCGCTTTCTGTCCCAGAGACAATGATCACCAGGACCAAAATTGAGGGTAGTGTAAACTGTCCTTCCTTCTGGAGGGGGGCTACTTTTGTTCCCCATAGTCCCTGTGTGTGTTGTAAAGTAGTCCCCTCTCCAAGCTAGCTCCCATTATGGACTACAATCTCACGTTTAGTTTACTAATTTGTATTGTGATTGTAGTCCATCATGGGAGTGAGCTTTGTGCCGTCACTACTTTACAACGGGACCATGGGGAACAAAAGTAGCCACCCCCCAGAAGGAAGGTCAGTGTCAGCACCAATTCAGAGATGATTTGAGGATCTACAGCCGAGTGATACACACATAAGATAGATTTCTGTTAATAGTTAGGATACTTGAATGCATTTTTAAGATTTCACTCCTGAGTTTAGTATCACTTTAGAATACAGGTCTTCTAGTAGTAGATGTATGCCTGTGCAGCAAATAGATCTACCTGGTGTACTTGCTGTGACTACGTTGTAACTAACAATCAAAGTCACAGAGAATGTTCTGAGAACATAAAGCATTCACTCGTATTTGGTGATCTCCAGTGATTACCTATTTTGGGGTTTGTTTGTTTTTTTTAATTGTTCTTCTTCTACCCCTTACTGACACTCTCTAACATCCCAGCAAAAAAAAAAAAAAATTAGAAAAAGACTTCTAACTGGACTCATGCCAGTCTCAAAGACACAAAATGCACGCCATAAAGAAATACGTTTATTTCTGCACAGACGGGGTTATTTTTGCAAACACAGCAGTAAGTGCTTTTCGTTCCTCTTTTACATAATGCACATTATTTATATTTGGTATAGTGGTCCTAGTCTTTTGGCTTACTAAATTAGGCATTGGGGGAATCAATGACAATGTGTAAAATGTGGTAACCCACAGAGACCAATCACAGTCTACCTTTTATCAGTTTTTAGAACAATTAAATGCATTTGGTTGCTCTACTAAGTATGGCCACAGACAGGCAAGATGTTCCACTGATAACACCACCAAACCTGCAGGTTCTAAAGCTGGCCATACATTTTTGATGGAACGCTCATACGAAAAGTCTCATAAGAACATTCAATAATGCCATTAGAGAGTTATAGAATATAGAAATTTTGTTGAATATTAACATTCAATTTTGGAAATGAATGGAGTCAAATGAAAGCCACAATTACTGTTTGTCATTGGAGAAAAAAGTTCCATCATGCTCCTTTTTGAGCCACCATGGTCCAAATCTATCAATGATTTGACCCCATTAACTATTAGAAAATTGCCCCCAAAATATATGGCTTTCTAATTAAATTCTACTGGTGTACGACCTGTCTAAGACCCCGTTCACACCGGGGCGGTTCGGACGCACGGATCTGCCGACATGAACAATCCCATACATTGCTATGGGGACCTTCATACGACTGCGAGATCCAAACCATATACCCCGCATATACAATCCCCCACCCCCCCGCCCAAACTGCTCCCCGCACTATTTTTGCCGTGCTGATCAGTGCGGTTTCCATACAGCTTTCAATGGAACTGGGCTGATCAGCATGGTTTGGGGCGTTTTTAATTACGTTTCAGCACTGAAACACATTTAAAAACTCCCAAAACCTCCCTTTTGAGATCAGTGCGGTAACTGCGCTGACCTGCAACCGCCCTGTTGTGAATGGCTTCTAATGGTCTACACTCCGAAAGAACCAATAAAATGCAGATTTTCACTTGTTAGAGACACTCAGTAACAATCTAGATTTGCCAATAGAATCATTTTTCCATGTAAATATTGAGATTTGCCAATAGAATCGTCTTGATGTGAGAAAGTTCAATGTAAGAATTAGTGTGTATTCACAAGACACAAACACATTGGGTAACTGTGAACAAAAACATGCCAAACTTTGAATGCTAAATAGAACAATGACAATGAATTGCCAGCAAAACTAGTCATATCAGTTACCAGCATGTTTGTATCCTTTTAGGATTACATTCAGCATTGTAGATTGTTAACTCTCACAAGCAGGGTCCTTCAAATCCGTTGTATGATATTGTATTGTAATTATATTGTCTCCCTATATGTTGTAAAGTGCTGCACAAACTGTTGGTGCTATATAAACCCTGAGTAATAATATTAATAATAATATACTTTTTACTAATTTTAGAGAGGTGTGCAAGAAGTGGGATACAATGGATCACAGTTTTACAATCACCCAGATAAAACACTAAAGTTTCAGTCTGAAATTGCTTTCACACCTATATAGGAGAATACTAATAGTCTAAACTGGGATGGATTCAGATTCAACCGTTTCCCTAGCTTGCAAGCTGTCAGTAGACAAGATCTCTCAAACTGTTTTAATGTTTCTACATGAGTGTTGTGCTTGTTTAAAATGACTTAAGTTATGTTAGATAACTTCACACACAAGTACTGTGCAGTTGAAGGCATGGATATCTGTTGGGTACTCAAACAGAAATTAGCACTTACCTGCAATATTGGACATAGGGTATATGAATCTGGGGTACGAAGGTATCTTTCACAGTTCCTGATTGGAAGGCAATTTGCTGGTGGCCATTGAGGCTCAAGGGTTGGTGGTGGTTTTGGGAAGTGGTGGAAGAAGTGGGCAAAACGTGAATGGTATTATCAGATGATTTACCTAGGGCAGATCTGAAATTTTCATATGTTGTTGCAGCCTCGGTTTTACACATATATTCCAGAGATTGGTCAGTACCTAGCGGTGATGGTAATCCATAATTTCGATACAAGGTGCTTTGTTCTGGAGGTTTAATTAAAGAGTCCTCAGAATCTTCCTGTTTGACTTTGCCATCATGGTGTGAGCAGGAACTGTGACCAGGGTATGGGGATAAATGTTGGGATGAGCTTGGGGGAGATCTCTGCTCACTACCATCATTGTCCTCAATACGCCTGGTCTGTGCAGGCAGGTACATCGTACTTCCAGGCAACATGGGCATACTGCTTTGGTTTTCATCAACTGGCATAAGTAGATGCCTAGAAGTCAATAATCCATGGCTCCCACCCTTCCCTTCCAATGGATCTTCTCTAGTATACTCCAGTGTGGCTTTGTCCTGCTCTTTAGGCACAAAAGTAGGAATGCTCTTTTTTTCAGCAGCTGTGGCCCCAGTCCAAACTCCAGCCTCCTCTTTGTCAGCTGTGGGGTCACTAAGGGTCTTGGTTGAAGTAGCAGGTGTTAAAGAGATTTGCTGTAACTCTGGAATGACATAATCAGCCCATGGGTGAAGGTGACTGGATGATGAGGTGTCCAGGATGGAGTCCAAGACATTCTCCAGCTCATTGTTATCACAGGATCCTGGTCCTCCTCCCCTCTTCTGATAGGAGACCTCATCTTCTGGTCTCTGAAAGATCAGGCTGTCCAATGAAATGTCCTCAGGGTCTGCCATCTCCTCCAGGAAGTCCACCTGGTTACTTCCATGGCTACCTGTGTAGTCGTTAGATTCCATTTCTGGGAACCTAGGGACTGTTGAGTACTGCTTGGTCTTTTCATCCATGGCTGTGTGTTACCAACTTATTCCACCGGGTACCATCAGCGTTTATAAACTTGAAAAATTTATGGAACAGCGCAGAGTTATTGATCCAGAATATAACTGGGTAGAAAAATGTATTCAAATCCTCCAAATCCAACAAAAAAAGTTCGTTCCCAACTAGCGCTAGTCTTCCCCTGCCAACTTCTCTCACCTCGGGTGGACTGGCACTGCGTTTCCTGGGTGCCCAGCAGTCCGTTATGCACAGCAGAGCTTCTCCAAAGCTGGCAATGCTCTGATCTATCCGATGGAGAAGGCTGGCACTGCTCACCACTGCCCAGTCTGGCTCCGCTGAATGCAATGACAGGCGATGTCTCTGCAGGGTTCAGATGTGGATTGCGCAGTGTTGGATCTCAGGCTTCCTCTGTCTCCTGTCATCCAGCACAATTATAATCGCAGCTGCTGAGATCTATCTCCCGATGCCTCTGTGCTTGCTGATTGCCTTGAGCTCTCCCTAGATTTCAGTTTATTGCATTTTGCTCCGTTGTTGCCCCCGTGATATTTCCCATACAAACTTCACCCACGTCCATCGTGGTGTCCCCCTTCTACTTTCCCCGGGTGCAGG
>NW_017306941.1:289540-290300 GCF_000935625.1 Nanorana parkeri | reverse complement strand
CTGTCCCCTGGCGGAGGCCGCGGCTTATAACAGTCCTGTATCAGATGGAATGACAGGTGACCTCATAGTTCTCCTAAACTTAGCGGAGAGATCAGGAAATATCAATGTATTTTTATTTTTTATTAAGTAAATGGAATTGCAATATACTCAGATAAGAAATAAGTACATAGAGGCATAAAATAATCACTCATAAAGTAGCGATCAAAGGATAACAGGTATGTTGCGCTCGTTCTAAGTGAACCAAACCACTCTATAAAGCTACCCACACACCTTACAATTTATCTGCAGATTTTCTGTGGTTAGATGGAAAAGGTGCAACATATTCCTCCATCTACACTTAACTGTGTGGATGGAGTAATCTCCACCTGGGCCAATCTGTTGCACTTTTCCCATCTGACCACAGAAAATCTGCAGATAAATTGTAAGGTGTGTGGGCACCTTTAGTGTTTAAAACAATCTGGCAATCTATCCTAGAAACAATTCGTGTGCAAGTTAACGGATATCAGTAACTTGGCATGTGCATGATTTGTATAGTGAAAAAAGAAATACAATAAAAGTATTTAAAAGGAAACGTGATAAACCATAAAACACTGAACCCTTCTCAGTCAGGGTCACATTAAAACATAGTGCCAATTATCATCATCACTGATTTGATATATACATACTGAATATGTGAACCTCTAAAATGGGATATATTGAAAAAGCTGAATAGGGACGTGTTTTAACCGTGTTAATGTTTTAAGCTGTGAAAGGAGAGGGG
>NW_017306941.1:257587-289506 GCF_000935625.1 Nanorana parkeri | reverse complement strand
AAGGGTGGAAGAGGGGGGGGGGGGGGGGGGGCTCTTAAAGTTGATGGCCACCCCAAATCCTCCTCAAAAAATGGTATAGAGAGATTAAATCTCTGAAATAATAATAGCAGCAATGAAACAAACAGTCATTTCAAAGGGCATAAACCATTTCGTGCATATCCTGTGAATGGGATTCAAGTGATACTTTCCTTCTTTCAGTGGTATTTGGTTGGTCTGTCCTATCATCTCCAAAATATCAGCTGAATTGTCTCCAAGTTGGTCTTTAGTTTGGAAAGTCTGGAAAGTCTTTAAATTCTAATTTTCCATCTCTTTCTGTTGTCTCCTGGTCAGGCGACCAGGCGTAGTTCTCTCCTTCCACTCCGATTGTTTGATCTCTCACCATGCGAGCATTACATTCATAGAGACAGGAGCTCCAGTGGACACAATCCATGTGCAATTGCCTTATTTTAATTACAGGAACTTGTTGCAGCTTCTAATGCACAACTTGAGGAGCTGGAAGTGTGCAGTGAAATCAGAGTAAGCGATTTGAGTGCAGGAGACAAGCCTGTGAAGCTGCAAGACTGAAGGTGAACGCCGCCGACTCAGGCGGTGAGAGATCAGACAATCGGAGTGGAAGGAGAGAACCACGCCTGATCGCCTAACCAGGAGACAACAATATGAGGAGTTGAAGAGCCCATTCGCACCAGGGCGGTTGCAGATCAGCGTGGTTACTGCGCTGAGCTCCCATGGGAGGTTTTGGGAGTTTTTAATTGTGTTTCAGTGCTAAAACGCAATTAAAAACGCCCAAAACCGCGCGGTTCCATTGAAAGCTGTATGAAAAACGCACAGGTCAGCGTGGCAAAAATAGTGCAGGGAGCAGTTCGGGCGGGGGGCGGTTCGGATCGCTCGGACTTGCGCGGTCGCATGAACGGTCCCCATAGCAATGTATGAGATCGTTCATGTCGGCGGATCCGTGGGCCCAAATTCGCACGGCCGAACCGCCCCGGTGTGAATGGGGTCTTAAAGGAGAACTATGAGGTGAGTGCTTTTCACTCACCTCATAGTTCTAGCCGACCTGTGACAATGAGACTGTCACAGGTCGGCTCAGTAGATCGGGAGGTGAGCGAACACATACCGCCGTTCGCTCACCTCTCGATCCTGTCACGGCAGAGAGCCGTGACAGGGGAGGGGCTGGATTCCCCGCTCCGATCCACCAGCGCTGACTGGCCTTAAACATCTGGTAGTATTCATTGGGGAACCCATCTGTACCTGGGGATTTATTTGTCGGTAAGGAATCTATGGTTTTGTCTATTTCCGGCTTAGTACATGGTGCTGATAATGCAGCCACTTCCTCTGTAGTTAGGGTAGGTAGATTAAGTGAGTCTAGGTATGTGGATATTGAGGACAATGTAGGTTGTGTTGTAGATGATCGGAGATAAGGTTGTATACGTATCATAAATTTTTTTAAAGATATTGGAAATTGCTTTGGGATGATAGTCTTTTCCCTCTGTTATCGGATCACATAAGCATTCACTAGATCTAGATCGGCATCTGTGTTGCAGCTTCTTAGCAAGAAACGACCCAGCTTTATTGTGTAGTGTGTAAGATTCAGCCTGCAGTCTTTTCAAAGAGTGTTCGTACTTATGTAGCAACAGCCCCCTAGGTTGCTGCCTATGATCAAGTAATTGAGAGGCCAAACTGTGTGAATTACATTGCTGATTACACTGTTCCATAATCCAAATGTCATTCAACAGTTGATCTAATTGTTGAGATCTTTTCTTTTTAACCCACGCACCTATTTTTATACATTCACCTCTAATGACAGTTTTGTCATTTGTATTCATGGTGAGCCAAGTGAAACGTATTTAGTCTCCACAGACTATTGCCCGAGGCGGGATGACCGTCTGCGACACAGATCGACGCATGGTCCGACCATGATAATACTCCAATCTCCGAAAAGACTTTCAATGCCGGAGAACGTTTATTGGTCAGGAACATGTTGATCCTAGAATATGTATTGTGTACATGAGATAGAAACGAAAGGAATAGCACCTTTCACTGCCATGTTGGCACCTCCAAATGTCAAGCAAGTTGAACTTGTAGAGCAATTTACCAATCACTGTCAACGACCATTTGCTACTACTAGGAGAGTCTAGATCAGCATCATATATAGCGTTGAAATCCCCTCCCATTAGCAATAATACTGATGTATGTTTGGCAACAATTTTCATCAATTTACAAAGAAATCTGGCTTGTTTCACATTGGGGAGGTAGGCATTAACTAATGTGTATGTGGTGTCCCTTATTGTACAATTGACAATGATGTATCTACCACAAGGATCTGTAATAGATTCTGTAAGTTGAAAAGGCACATTGGCATGTATAACTATTAGTACTCCCGTATGGTTTTTTTTTGAGAGTTCGCCACATATATGGAAGAATATTGCTGTAAAGAACATTTAGGAACTTTACTCTGCACAAAGTGTGTCTCTTGTACCGTTACCTTTCAACAAAGCCAATCTCTGAAAGGGCTATTCTAACCTTTGGCATTGATGGAAACTCCTTAATAAACATGAAAACGCAGAAGTGCTGTATCAGTAGCTTCTACCATCAAGAGATGGAGATAACTGGTATCTGAGGAAGTCAGAGGCTGGGGGCATCCAGATGATAAACGCAGAGTTAACCCATTAGCAGCATGACTTTCAAAACTGGCATGAAGTGACAGGCAAGAAAAAATCAAAACAAAAAGTGAAGAAAGAAAAAAATAAAATCCAATTCGTAGAAACACATCAGGTAACAAACTCAATATACATGTGCATCCTGTGCTGTAGACACTGGGGAAGGTAAATAACTTTAACAGCAGCCTGAACAATGTTCCTAGCAAACGTATGAACAGTATGGCTTCATATAGGTTCCTAATGGAAGCCCTTATGAAAAAAAGAAAACACTTATCTGGTGACTGGACTTCATGTCATCTCCTCACAGTTCCTCCTAGGAGATGATTCCTGTTGATCTGAAGTAGCATGAGTAGACAGGCCCCACTCCCGAAAAAAAAGATGGTTACCAGCCTCAAGCAAACTAATAGAATGCCTTTTGCCTCGAAAGGAGATCAAGATTTTAGTCGGGTAACCCCACTTATATGGGATGTTGTGATTCCTGAGAGTGGGGGTGATCGGGGGCATCTTCTCCCGGTTCAATATGGTGTGTTGAGAAAGGTCAGCATAAAGAGTAACACCAGCAAACTGTGGAGGCAGTGAAGCTTTATTAATAATCAGCCCTTGTGGGGACAGTTGTGGCACAAATTCTGCAAGCAGTTGGTGCAAAAAAGATGAAATCTGCTGCAGGGAAACACGGACTCCAGGATCCTACTAAACTTTGTTGTTTTTCCCTATAAAAAAAATCAGGCTCCTGAACAGCCTTTTATCAGAGTGTGTGAACCCGGAGTAGACAGCGATGAGTGACAGAGTGTTTTCATGGAGAGATAGTTTCCACTATATAGCGCTATACACAGAGTTGCTGTATTGTGATATATAAGAGAGAATTGCAGTGGGGCGGGCTGCAAAGTATGTAGCGACCATTCACTGTGCTGTATTGTGCTACATTACTGTGAATTGTATTGCATTGGGTTACATATTATCGTGTGCCACCATTTGTATTCACAGTAATTTTAAGGACTACCATTTTGTGTGTAACAATTTATGTTACTCTTTAGCTGCTGCCTTCTCCCTCTCCCCCTTCCCCGAAGGATGTGGTTTAGCTAAGGGGGTCTACATTAGTTTGTTGAATAATGACTATGCAGTGTTCTATTTTATTGTGGAAAATATACATTTTTAATTGTTTCATTGTATATTTCAAAGCTAAATGAGGGATATGGTTCAGCAAATATGTTGTACAAGAGATTGATGAAATAATGGCTATGCAGTGTACACAATATTCCTTAATTGTTTGGGTAAAAAATACACTTCATTGTGGATATTTGGCCTGGACAGCTTCATGTGGTTTGTCATTTTGTTTGAATGTGGCCTACTCCAACTGCTCCCTATGTAGTCTGTACAATATTTTTTTTTCTTTTTTTTCTGTAACATACGAGAGGTGGCAGGTAAAAATAAGCTTAACACCCACTGGAGTAAACAAACGGGTATTTTATTGCAAAATGTCCCCCAACAGCATAGGTCCACATTAGCATATACAGCAAGACAGCATTACTAGCACTATGTAGTTGCTATACAGTGTCAATATTTACATGCAACCATGTATTATGGTAAAAGTCCCATGTGGTTAACTCTCACACTGCAGCAATTCTCCAAGTCCGCTGGATATAAAGCAGCTCTTCTGTCCCCTGCTCGCAGTAGCAACATTCTTCCTTCCAGAACACACCTCCTATATATATTGGCTTGAGACCGCCCCTTCCTGTCCCCTTCATGAATAATAAAGTCTCCAGAGGATTCCTTTCTGGAAACTTCCCAGCAAGAATGTTCCTTATCTAGAATATTCCTTCACCTTCTCAAAGGACAGAGAAGATTCTGCCGGTTACGTACTGTATATACAAGGTACACTTAAATGTAAATGTTTTAGAGATGAAAAGCTGCATACTGTGTGTGCTTTTCAAAATGCTGCCTACCCCAACTAGCTTCAGTGCTGACTGGAATCTGTACCATATTTCTGGCCTTTGTCTCATAAATAATATCCTCTAAATTATATTTCACAAAGCCTTCCTTATCTCTCCATCTTCAACTGTGGCCTAGCAAAAATGTTTATATAATGTGCAATATTTCTGGTTATTGTCTCAGAACTAATACACTCTATTTTTTACTTCACAATAAAACCTGCCACGTCCCTCTCTCTTCAATTGCGGTCTAGTAAAACTGCTTATATAATGCGCAGCGAGCCTGCACAATATTGCTGTCTGTTATGTCATTGTGTCCATTGCAGTGCTATAGCGGACCATTTTGGCAGGTAAGTCTGCCTTGATGTGCCTGATACGTGCACATTATGGCAAAAACCCTAAGCGTTGGCAGCAGAGTTTAATTGTGCTTTAATGGAAGTCTAAAAAAAATTAATTTCAGTTATTTCTTACTTACTTAAATTTTTTTTACAGTGGTTTTTCAATGTTTTTTAAGTTCTATATTTAACCAAATTATCTTACAAAAATAACCCATTTATCTTGGCATTTTCCCAAACAGCTCTTAAAATTGCTCAATCATCAAACCGTTTTGATGGGAAAATTCTCTGCCTGCCCAACAACAAACACTTTGCTTTTATAAATTGCATAGTGTTATGTGGAAGTTGGTTGATTTTGCAATTGTCACGGCGTCCTCATCTTCTGTGTACACTGGCAGAATACCTTGACAGCATCTAAATCCTTTTACTCCCTTTCAGAAGTGTGGATGGAGCAGTACATATTACAGCATGATGTGCTTTTCCAGAGGAAGAACAATGGATCACTGTTTTGGATTTTATTATAGTTGTTCTCCTTCACAAGACTCCAATGCAATTGATTTTACAGAGTCCCGTGGCACAAGATGCCTGGTGCTGCCCGACTGCATAATCATTTATTATAAGAAGAATTGGAGAATCTTTAAAAAAAAATAGTGCAAGTGCACACTGTCATGTAGCGATAAAAAATAATGTCAGATAGCCATTAGCACACACATAGTATTTGTTATTACTAAGAAACCCTATCAAGAATTAGTTTTAGAGCCACATCATATTTACTTATTAACCTGCAAATATTTTAAACTTACCTACGGTGATTCCAAAGTCTCGAAAGTGTCATTAGTCCTGCACAACAGGGACCTCCAGGTCTCCAATCTCAGTTTTTGCATGTAAGCAGAAGGGCTCAATACCAAAGTACCCTGCTATGTAAATTTTTACCTTATTAACCCTCCTTGTGGTCTAGGCCAGTGTTTCCAACCTTTTTTCAGTCATGGTACACTTTAAATGTATGTAGAATCTTGAGGCACCCCAGTCTAAAATGTAAAAAAAATGCTAAATGTAAAAAAGCACGCATGGCCCCTTCCAAAATCTATTCCAGACCCTATACCAGATAGGGGGCCTGGTCTCAATTTTAATGGACGAGCCCACAAAAAAAACTGAAAAAATGGGGTTCACCCCTTTACATCAGGAGCCTTCTTCAGATCAGAAGGCCTTCCTTCACATCAGGAGCCCCCCCTTCACATTAAACTCCCCCCTTTACAGCACAGCCCTCCTTTCATATCAGAGTTCCCCATTCACATCAGAAGCCTTCCTGCACTATGGAAAAGCATGAAGGTGCGTGAAAAATTTAAGGCAGCCATGAAGAAGGCAGAAGGTATGACACTGCACCCTGGTTGGAAAAAAACTAGTCTAGGTTGTGGATCCATATGCTGCTGCCTCCTAAGGAGCTCTAGTGACCATTAGTGTTGGGCAAGCTCAATGGCCAATATTGTGGAGCAGAATACAGCAGGGGTTAAGGTTATGCTCTTGACCATGGAACATGGCAAAAATATAAAATTAGCTTTCTGCTATATGGAAATCACTTCAGGTTTGTTTTAAAGTGTTTAAGGAGTTGCAAAAATATCTGTTGATCCTACCTGAAATCCAGTGCTCTCTGCAGCCTCATCTCAAGCATTATTATTAGTCTTACTCAGTCCAGTTCTATGGACTACCGAACATCTCCCTCCTGTGTTATGGAAATGAAGAGAGAGGCAAATGTTCTGTAGTAATAACCCACTTCATGTACCAGTGCGACAATGCTGCTCTGTAGATATACTACAGTGAGTAAGTGAGTCTTGGACAGCAAGTTTGTTACTGGCAGGATCGCCAGGTGAAAATAAAAGGGGGGAAAAGGGGTTAAGGCTTTTCCCCATAGTTCTCCTTAGGGTAACGGGAGGTGAGAGGTGAGCGAATGTCGGTATGTGTTCGCTCACCTCCCGATCTACTGAGCCGACCTGTGACAGTCTCATTGTCACAGGTCGGCTAGAACTTTGAGGTGAGTGAAAAACACTCACCTCATAGTTCTCCTTTAATGTCACTTTAAGAACTGGTGAGCTTCAATATATTAGATTTTTGTTCTTAGGTCTAGACATACAATAGGTGGACTGAGGGAATTGTCTAAGTCACATGTTGTCACGTCTGCTATAATTCTAAAGGTGTGGATCACAACTGCGGAGGATACACCTCGATTATGAGTGTAACTGGAGAAGGCTTTTAGGCAGGAGTCCTAGGCGTCACTTTCAATCTCAGCGGAGAGTTAGGGACTTTAGCATCACAGCCGTATTCAAAGTAATATAGTAGCGCAGGCAGGGATATTACGTCATACCCCTTTAACCTAACTCTCAATAGTTAATATGGAAGCAGTAAAAGGTTAACGTAGGCAACAATGAGCGATAGCTTGAACTGGAACACAGTCTCCATAGAGTATGTAGATCAATCAATAATAGAGGTAATCATCAATGGAGGTAACAGCAACAGTCCACACACATATACTGATTGTATGTAAGAGGTAAAGAAAGGCTGCTAGCGCCAGGTTACTTGCGGTTTTGAGCTAGTAGGAGCAGAGGTTGTTCCAGGGTTGCAGGAGTATTGGTCCGGTTCCTGTTTGGTATCAGGGAAATGCAGAGGTGGCTTGGTTCCCAGGAGACAGCAGGCGTTCTGACTTCAATAGTGGAACGCTATGCTATCTCAGCTGGAGCCTTAAATATGTGCAGGAAGTGGGAGGTGCCACTGGCCGGAACATGGAGGCTTCCGCGTTCCAGCATGGAACGCAGCCTGTGCTCTCACAGACCAGAAGCCGAGCGGGTTCCACAGTGGAACGCAGAGCAGCTGTCCCTGAAGGAGGTGGAGCCAAAGCGGCACCGCGATCCACGGCCGAAGGAAGCCGACGGGTACCGTTACACATGTGCCAGAGTTACAGGAAGTAAAGGAAGATCGAGCAACCTGCCCTTAGTTAAATGGCCACTGTCAGAAGAATGGGGAAGATAAGAAAAATAATGTAGGCAAAAAATAAAAGCCGGCGATTATCTAGAATTATCTGTTTGTAGATTATTAAATACTGTATATCTAAAGTTGTCTTTGTTGTTATTTTGAAGATATGGGTAAAGTTCCTTTTTAAGAAGGACTTGCACATACCTGCGGGTCCAATGGTTACTGTTACAGATATTGTATATATTGGGAAAAAATCTCTTATATGTACTTATCGATCTTTGGAATTTGAATTGTAGTGCGGCACTTTTTATTTGTAAAGCTTTGAGGTTAGTGATTTACGTAGGATCACCATTGCTTGCTTCCTAAAAAACAATACACTTATTGGCGCAAGATTTGTCCTTGTGTGAAATTAATACATATATAGTTTTTTTGTACAAACAAGACGCTCTGTTGACAATACTGCAATCTATAGAAAAAGTTTGGCCAATCAGCTGCTAGCTCTGTTCCAGTATTCCAGCGGCCGCTGTCACAATGCAATGCAAACAGCAGGGTATTCATCCATCAATAGTCTTAAACATTGATGAAGGAGTCTGTTCTATTTTTTTCCTTCAGCTTGCTTCCTTTGTGACTGTAGAGTCACAAAGGAAGTAGATGCAGGAAGACTTCCCTCTGCCAGACGCTGTTAGCACAAGTCTAAACAGGGGGGGGCCAAATGTGAAGTATCTGCACTCAGGTCCATCTGCCCTACATATCTTATTACTACTAACCCAGGGAGAAAATGTTCCCTTGCTCCCCAGCCCTGAACTTCCCTGTTGCTCTCTTTATCCAAACAATGGTACCTCTACAGACACCCCCCTGTCAGTCCAATAGCTATGCAATCAGGGGGCATGTTGGACCACTATTTCCACAGAGACAGCAACAGTCCTTCTTTGCAGCAGGCTGGCAGGGGAATGGCTTTTCTTCTTTATGCTGTGGTTTAGCTGAGTTATAATGAAGGATCAGTTGGGGTTTAAAACCAACTCAAGTACCTCTATAGCTGCGGGCACTGTGGAGAAATTAAGCTTTGACGTTTGCAAAAGGGGTAATGAAGTTGCCCAAACCGGCTGTCCATCTGCCGCTTATACATTTACAGGATACAACTAGCTAAATTTATTGTGCTGTCCCTTATGAACACAGATATTTTACTGTATGTACAGTTCTACAATGATCGCAAAAATATTATAGTTTTCATATGGTAATATGTTCATTTAATAATATGATCCTTCTCAATTACTTACATAGGAAAAACATGATAAAATAAAATGCAGCCCGCCTCCCGTCTATAATCACGTTGCCTCTAGCTGCTGCTATCTTCCCACAAATCCTGGCCCCGAAACAAATCTTTCTTCTGTTTTATTTACTTTGTATTATTTTTATTGTGTTAGTTTAAATCTGAAGTGTTCAATTCTCACATCCCCACGAGAGCAGATTTGTAATAACATGTCAAAAAATATTAGCTGTCTTTTCTGTCAGGGATTGCAATTCCCTTTTAGCCGCTTGCTCTGAAATGTTGCATTTCATTAAAATGTATGTATATTTACAGCTTTCTAGCCAGTGGAGATATTTCAAACTGCAGGGTTTCGTCTTGGCAGATTGAGGGGAAAAATAAAATAAAAAAACAGATGTAATTAGTTGCATCAAAGGCATAATACAGGTTCTCTGCACTTGAGAAGAACATGACATTTTAGTGCGGTGTTAACCATCACCCTCTTGTTCAGGGGTGAGTAACTCGGGCCCTCCAGCTGTGCTTTAGAGCGGACCTTTACACTCCAAAAACAAATTCTACCAATGCATTCCTTCCTCTATGTAAGATGATTAATAATAACATAGACATGTCGGGTGTAAAATGCTGTGATTTTGAAATACTTACACTTGCAGAGCATTCACTTCCTGCTTTAAAAAGTGCAAATGACTTCAGTTTTCTAATGCAATGCACACTGGGATTGCCTTGTCATCAGCAGAGCATTGCTGGGAAATCTCATCTGTAATCTCACAAGATCTCAGGGAAAGGAATTTTCCTCCCCTGAGATGATGTGAATGGCCACATGTCCTAGTCACATGTCTAGTCACATGTGCCACAAATCCAGGAAGTAAAGGGAGAGCTCGTAACCTGCCCTTAGTAAACATGGCTACTGTCAGAAGACTGGGAAAAAAAAGAGAAATAAGATATGCAAAGAATACAAAGCCGGCAATTATCTAGAAGTATGTGTTTGTAGGTTGTCATTACTAATAATTTCTGAAGGTGTGTTTGTTGTTATTTTAGAGATAAGGTTAAAGGTCAGCTTTAAGTACAAATCCCAGCATGTCTCTGCCGCTGGGAGTCATGTCTGTAACTGTCAGTCCTGCAATGCCTTATGAGACTTTCAAAATGCAACTGTAGCAAAGGGGTGACCTGCCAATCACCTGTATTTTACAAATATGACATTTAGATATTTAGTATTACGTGTAATCTTTATATACAATTATTTTATGACCAAATATTTAATACAGTGCGCACCAAAGACATAGGTGGCACAGAACATTTTGTTTCCAAAAGGAGTGCATTGTATAATTTTTTTGCTTTCTTTTCTTTAATTGAAATTCCATATAGTGACAGCTAAGGAACACAGAGATGAGTGAATCTGCCCACGTTTGATTTGCTGAGGGTCTGGCCAAACCCTGAAGAACCCAGACCTAGCAGAAAAATCCCATAAGGGTCCATGGGGGGCAAATTCTTTTAGTAAATGCTGGACATTTTTAGGGCTGATAGGCAAACCTTTGTCAAAAAAAAGTTACAAGAAGCAGGGCACTGTCTTGGGTGACATGCACCTATATTGAAAAAATAAACATAAAATACCATAAAGTAGGGAGAGGGTCCTATTTACGTGGCTTTAAATTACCGAATTTGGGCATACAATGGCAAGCTATACAAGGTGTCACGGAACAGTACGATTTATATTGACAGCCTCAACAACAGGACAAATTTAATAAGCAAAACTCAACTTAAATGTACTAGAGATACAGTGCACAAGCAGTTGTTTTCATTCAAGAATTAGGAGACCACAGAATGTAACATTGTAATTTTTAAATAGCAGACCACAATCAGGTCCGGATTCCCCACAAGGCCACCGGGGCCCGGTCTCGGGGTGGCAGGGAGCAGAGGGGCGGCAGCTGTTTGTAATCTCCCGACACCCGGAACATGCAGTTCCAGGTGCCTGGAGGTAATTTGTTTTCTACATTTAGCCCTGCTTTTCACAAGCAGGGCTAAATGTAGAACGGGGGAAACTACTTATTTGTTTACAACAAAGTCCAAATCCCATTCACACTGCTACGGTCTCAAAACCACATGGTATATGTGGTGCCCAAGTGACCACACGGATGATGGTCACTGTCTATTGCTCCTTCTCCCACCTCCGTCTCCCAACTCCATCCTCCAGGCTCTGTCCTCTCCTCGCTGGGCGGCAGGATGGAGAGCGGGGAGCAGAGCGGCAGGGTTAACCCTGCCGCTCCGTGTAAACAGTGAGAGGGGAGAGCAGTCTTTCCCTGTCACAGGAGTTCCAGCACAGAGCTGTGCTAGAACTCCTGTATTGGAGGTGACAGGTTTAATAAAGAGAAGGAGGAGGGGAGGGGGGCACATTGAGGAACCTGGCCTTGGGGCAGCAGGGAGAGTAAATCCAGTCCTCACCACAATTGTAACTAGCAAGACTAGGCCATTATGTACTAGAGACTAGGGCACAGGCAATAGTTTTCATTCAAGAATTAGGAGACCACAGATGCCAAAGTGTTAAATTGGCTAGCAGCAGCTAGTTTTAATGAGAAAGACTAGGCCATAATGCATTATTGACACTGGACACAGGCAGGTGTTTTCCTACATGAATTAAAGAAGAACTCTGGGCAAAACATGTATTAACCTTTGCAATGGGGCTACCCCTGCACTGCATGGGTTAACTGCTCATTTGTGTCTAGGTGCTAAAAAAAAGTTTTACTCACCCGAACTGCTGAGCGGCTGCCTGCCTCCTGGTCTCTGAAGCCTGTCTCCTCCTACACTGCAGCATTGGAATGTTTCTCAGTGTCCTCATGCCTATACACTGTGTATCGAATGTGATGATTTACAAGACATTAGACTGCTTCAGCAGAGGGGGAAAGAGGCTGGAAGGACTGATCTAAGAACAATTCGGCTCCACAGTTCAGGTGAGTATAACTTTTTTAGCACTTAGACAAAACAAGCAGGTAACCCTTGCAGTTTGGGGGTAGCCCCACTGCAAGGGTTAATAAAAGTTGGTAAACGTGGCCATAGGCAGGGCATTTTTAATAATGAGGATTAGGCCTAACCGGTTAATGCCCAACTTTTATTTTTACTATGACCCTCCTGCGGCCCGGGACCTTAATTTTGGGTTCCGGCAGGAAGCTGGGGAGGAGAGCAGTGAACATCCATTCGCCTTTATCCTCCCTGTTCTATGTGACCGGGAGCGGCGTGGATTGCATCATTTCTGGTCCCTGAACTGTCATTGCTTGGCTCCTGAAACCTAGCAATAATATTATTTAAAGTGGAAAGGTGATACTAGGGGTCTTTTGGACCCCCAGTATCATCTTAAAGAGGACCTGTCACTACCAATATGTTGTCACTTGGGGGACCTGTAAGCCCCCCTATGTGATAGCAATTAAAGTTAAAAAAAGACAGTTTTAAAAAATAATATAGAATAAAATAAATGTAAAAATAGTCAAAATAAGTTTTTAAATCCCCTGCCTCCTCAAGCGTGCGCACATTCACACAAAAGTGCTTCAGGTGCGCCTACGTACGAAACCGTCGAGCTACACATGTTGGGTATCGCCGTGCATGCCAGAGTGAGGGCAATAATTCTAGTGCCAATATTTATGCGTATCTTTAAACTGATGACCTGTGGGGGCTTTTAAATCATCATCTATGGACTTTTTGGGGTACTGAATTTTGTCGCCGTTTCACGGGCACACTCAATTTTTCACCTGGGCATGTTGGGTATCTGTCTACTCATTGTAACCTCAACTGCCACCATTTTATTCTACAGGGTGTTGGCTTTCAGAAAATATATTTTGGGGTTTGTTTTGGGGGTTTGAAGTAATTTGTAGACCTAAAATGTGGATTATAACATGTGTGCAAAAAAAAAAAAAGGCAGCAAAAGGGCTAACTGAACAAACTGAAGAGAGAAGCTGATCGGTTGCCAAGGCAGTATCTAATGTTTACAGCTAATTTCCTTTTCTCTTTGTCAATTTTTTTTAGGTTTATTATTTTTAGATTGTTATTTATTTACAGGATTTATATAGCGCCAACAGTTTGTGCAGCGCTTAACAATATTAGGGAGACATTACATTTACAATACAGGTCAAGACAAGATGGTGAGGAGGGCCCTGCCCCTGAGAGCTTACAATCTAAAAATGTATATAAATATGTCATATTGCTGGAGGATCTATAAATAGGTTCCCTTGTTCTTTAGAGCAAAGAGTCTTCTGAGACGGAAAAGTAAACCACCAAATAATATCAGGGTGTCACTCTGCCCCACTTCTGATGGTAACCACGGCAACGCCTGGTAGAATGCATAGGTGTGGAGCAGAGTCTAATTTAATTCTGACAAGGATCTGAACGCACTTCTCCCTATGAACCTTTGTGTAAAGTGCCGATGAGTCCTGTTACATCTCGGCAGAGAAAGGCTGAACTTCCTCTTGCACAAAGTACGTTCATGTTCATTTGCTTATGTAAGCAACTCCAGTCAAGGACAAACGTATAGGCCAGGGGTAAGCAAACTCCTGCCCTCCAGCTGTGGTGAAACCACAAATCCCATCATGCATCTGTCTCTGGGAGCCATGCCTGTGGCTGTGAGAATCTTGCAATGTCTCATAGGATTTGTACTTCCACAACAGCTGGAGGGCCGGAGTTTGCCAACCCCTGGTATAGGCCATGTCCTCCATGAGGAACATGTCACCTGTTGCCACGTATATGACATTGCTCTGCAGTATACTCTAAGGCCCCATTCACACTGAGCGACATGAAAATCGCGCGATTTTCCGCGCGATTTTATATGAGCGATATTGAGCGACTTGTCACGCGACGTCACGCAACTTTTTCCAATTGGGCTGTATGCAATCAGGAGCAAAATCGCTCGAAATCGCTCGAAAAAAGGGTCATGTAGGAGCGACAAGCTACAGCGACGAGCTACAAGCGATATTGAGCGACGAGATGTGAACAGCTCCATTGAAATGGATCGGAGAAGCTACATAGAGCGATATCGCGTGGAAATATGAGCGATATCGCTGCAAAAATCGCTCAATAAATCGCTCAGTGTGAAAGGGGCCTTAAAGTAGAACTACACCCTCCTATCTTTAACAGCCAAAGAAGGTGCTCTTAGCCTCTATTTGGATTGCAGTTGCCATGTTGCTGCACATGTGATCAGCTATGACACCACACATTTGAGGGCTTGAAAGTTCGGTTGAGAGCTGAAATAAGCACACCGGCAACCCTGAAAGTTGGCATGCTTGAAAGTAATTGTTTTGGGAGAGATTACATTGGTTGGTCAAGATCTTTTAATTAGCTAAGGCCTACAGAAATTGTAATAGTTAAAGCAGAAATGAATAGACACGTGCAAAACAAAAAGAATCGTTTTCAGAGGAAACAAATAAAATGATAAACGTTTTCATTTGTTTTGTAAAAGGAAAGGAATGTTTATGTTGTTTCGTATTCAGAAGCAACGAGCCTCCGAATCCGAACACTGAAACTGCAGAACGAGCGGCGCCTGCGCACCGCCATTTTGGAGTAGATCTTGATATAGACCAAGATGTTCGAGTGCTGCCTTCTTGGTGTATTATACCTAGAGCGCTGCTCGTTCAGCGTGTGACGTCATGTATGCCTGAATATCGTTTTAGTATATTCGGACAATAACTAATTTTGTTATTTTGGATTCGAACGAACCGCCGAATCAACTGATTTTCGTTGATTTGCAGGTTCATCCGAATCCGAATGCACATGTCTAGAAATAAAGCCCAAACTTTTTTTTTTTTACTTTTGAATAGAGTAAGGGAGTGTTACAACCCCTTTTTGCCATCACTGTCCCATTGGGGAGATTTCCCTTCATATCTTGTCAGCCACAACAGGAAGTGAGACGAGATCCCTAGTGGTCAGCAGGGTCACCAGAACTAGTGTCCCAATTGAAAGATTCTCCATCTGTTCCTGTTCTGATGACAACCCAAAATTTGTGATTTTCTTAACTTTCGGTGATATTGGTCACCAGGTCAAATAAAGAGGTTGAATCTCTCTAATAGGGACACAGACAGCAATACAAAACTGACAGGTGTTCTAATCCCTCTCCACTATCCAAAACTCAAAATTGCCAACCAGTCTGTTTCTGAAATTGGTGAACCCAATTCTTCTTCCCATCTAGTTTGATATATCATAACGCCAGAAGAGAGGCGTGCAGATATTGAGGATTGTAGTAGAGTAATCAGACCAGGAGAGTGAGGGTCCTGACGACATCAGTGTTCGAAGGGTATAATAAGTAAAGGAGTAACGCGGAGTAGTTGATTGACACAATGATTGTATATAGTTACATAGTTGTAGATACCTAAATAATTCAGTTTGTGGAACGTTGGATGATATTTTAAGTTGTGCAAAGGAACAAATGCCCTGGGGCGTAAGCATAGAGTGGAAAGCCAGAAGCTGTCCACCAGGAAAAAGTATTAGGTCTAACCATGCCTGGGTAGAATAGTGGGCTTCACCGTCCTCATTTAGGACCAATCATGCGACACACTCTACGGATATGGGACTCTGTGAAATATACCGGTCGGCTGATTTTACCACATCTTCCCCTTCTAAAACTGTGTTTTTCATCCATGTCCATGAGGCCTTAAAATGCACTTCCCATATGTAGACCAAAAATCACCCTTTTGATCTGCACATGTATTTAAAAGCATAAATACCATGTAACAATTATGTTACATTTTTGTTTTTTCAATGTTCCAGAGCTTTATCATACACAGCAGCAGCTACAGCTACTGTTATGATACAAATAATGGCCAAGGTAGTGACGGCGGGGTGAGAAGAACAGCATGTAGCTTCTACTTATATATATATGCTGCATGCTGTAGGTACATTACAAGAGTCCTCCATCCACTGAAACTCACTCATGCTTCCTCCTCACTCTGTTCCTCTCCAAGAGTTGGGAGTCCAAACCGTGCAAGGTTCATGTTGGATGGTGTTGGGGGTTAATGACTTCCTCCCCTCCCTAACATGACAATGTTCAGTCCTGGTGATTGGTTGCATCCTGGAAGAGAAGAGGTGAATCACATGCTCCCCAATACCTAGGAGTACAAGAGAACCTGTTTTTGTTCCCTTAATGGGATAAGAATAACAGCTGAAAATGCACCATTACCCCAAAATACCAACTCCCTTATTTCTATACTGACAGGTTCCCTTTATAACTTTACCCACTGTTTAATAAAAAAAAAAGCCCATAGACACAAAGGAAAGTGCCAAGGACACAATAATATGATATAATGTAGCAATGCATTAAATGTTTGCAGCTGCTGCCCCTGTGTGGCAGGCAGGAATAATGTTAGGACGTTCATTCTTTCTCCTGGCACAACCACATAAAAAACATAAATGATATGTAACCAATTACAGCTGCAGATGAAGCGCAGTTCAGTTGGGTTCAAAGTATTACGATTTTTTCATACGTAAGTACATACAGTACAAATCACTGTAGATTTAAATGGAACCCACGAAGACAGACATATTGAAGCTGAGATTGTTAACTTGTTTTTTTTTTTAAAGCTGTCATTGACCCGGAACAAGCATCTAGCCAGTCAAGTGCACAGCCTTCATACTTGTTCTGCATCAATGGCTCACTAAGTAGTAAAGCACAGATGAGGATCACAGCATGGAGTTTGTGACGTAACCACTTGAAGAGCAGAGTGAAGAGTGGTAAACCCCCTTCCTGTCCAGGCCATTTTTCGGTATTCAGCGCTGAGGTACTTTGACTGACATTTATTAAGTCATGCAAGGCTGTGCCAAAATTAATTTAAAGAATCTTTTTTTGGGGGACAGATAGAGCTTTCTTTTGGTGGTATTTAATTATCACTGGGGTTTTCATTTTTACTACATAAATAAAAAATACTGAAACTTTTGAAAAAAATAACTGTTTTCCCTGCGTATTGTTATAAAACATTTATTATTACCCAATTGTTTGGTAGAATATAAAAGATGAGGTCACATCAGGTAAATACACACCAAACATGTCAAGCGCTAAAATTGCATGCTCCTGCAAAATTGCAAAACAACTACTACACCCAATATTGTCCATATGCGATGCTTTAAAAGCTTTTACCGCTCATCAGTTTGGTGGTAACAGTGATTGATGGCCCTAGAATTATTACTCACACTCCAACTATCACAGTGATATGTAACATGTGTGGCGCAGTCCTCATTTTCGAACAGAGGTGCACCAGATGTATGTTTGGGTTTGTATGTGCGTGTATCTGGGGGCAGGGGATTTTTTCAAATTTTTTTCAATATTTCTTTGTGTTTTTTTTCTAAAAAGTTTTTATAACTTTTTTTTACACTTAACTTTATTGCTATCACATAGGGGGCTAACAAGGGAAGGGGAGCTAGAGGAGTGTGTGTGGCAGGGAGAGAAGAGGGGTTGTTTTGCTAGGGATCCCTGCACTCTGTGCATTACATACTTCTGATCACTGTATTCTGTACAGTACATACCCCTGACCCCTGCAGACTGCATTACATTCTGCTGACCCCGGCAGGCTGCATTACATACTCCTAACCCCTGCACTCTGTATATTTCATACTCCTGGTCCCTGCATTCTCCACATTGCGTAATCTTGACCCCTGAACTCTGGGCTTTACATACTCCTGATCCCCGCACTCTGTATATTACATACTCCTAGTCCTTGGACTCTGGGCATTACATACTCCTGAGCCTTGTACTCTGTACAGTGCATTGTACAATACATACTGCAGACCCCTGCACTTTGTGTGTTACATATGCCTTGCCTACTGACACCAATGCTAGGATATTCTTACTCTCACTACCCCCCTATCACAATGTTGCATTCTGATCACTAGGCAAGAGGAGACTGAAACAATGCTTTCTCCTACCCTGTTTCCCCGAAAATAAGACCTACCCCGAAAGTAAGACCTAGCACTATTTTTCAAGATTCCTGTAATATAAGACCTACCCCGAAAATAAGACCTAGTTTGGTGGTAGCATGTGAGGGGGAACTTGAAGAGCAGGAGAGATGGTATCAGCCTGCAACGACATACTGTATTAAGAGGATGACAGGGGTCTCCCTCTGGCCAGTGCAGTGACAGCGAGCACTCCAGTACAATACTTCACCAACTGCTGTCCCCCTGAAGGCACTGCTTAATGTAATGGTACTGTACTGTAATGTGTACCGGTAAATGGTACAGTACTTTACCGCGCTGTCCACTGTCTGATGTCCCCACTGCTACCACTGTCCCTGGTGGCAAAGGAAGCCGGCGCTGTAAATAGCAAGGCTGCAGCGGCGGAGGGAGCAGAGCCGCATTAGCCGATACTTCCTCTATAGCGCCAGTTACTGTGACAGGCGGAGTGATACCAGATAACTTTAGATTGTTGTACATTTTGGTGCACTTTAAAAAAAAAAAAATAAGACATCCCTGAAAATAAGACCTAGTGTGGTTTTTGGGGGCTAAAAGAATATAAGACAGTGTCTTATTTTCGGGGAAACACGGTACTTGCAGCACAGATGACATTATCTTACCCAAAGCAAAGTCACTGACTGCAGCAGAAGAACTGTTTTTAATGATAAAAGATTATACTTTTGCTGTATATTGCGACATGTCAGAAATATATTAATTCCGACTCACAAAGTTACTGAAAGGTCCGCTTTAAAAAGTACTAAAAAATGAACATGCTGGAAATATTCCTAGCACTTATAGGACACTGTAAGTGTGAATTTTTACAGCTGGTAATCTAATATTTCTGCTTTTGCTGAAATATTCAAAATGATTTGTTTCTCTGCCCAAATAACTTTTAAAACTTGTAAAATTAAATATTTATTTCTTCAATTAAATTAGTTTAATCAATTTAATTAAATGAATGACAATTAAACTTTTACAGCGATCAGATTTATTCACCAAAATATTTTAATATAACTATTCATTTTTTTGAGAATTGAAGCGTCCAAATGCTTGTTTTAAATGTTCTTCATTGAATCATTTATCTCACTTGTTTTATTATGGAAATTGAAGACAAAGTTTATTTCTGGTTATTGGGCAACCTGTGACTTTTCATCTGTCACTAAATTCCCAGCAATGTCTGACTATTTACAGAACAGATGCAGAGACTGGCTGCCAATTCATTTTTTTATAAGGAAAACTTCAAAGCAGCCCATCATATCAATTAACAGACAACTAGGTGCAGTGGTGATGTCCTGATCATCAAGACTGGATATATAGCAGTCTGTGTGTGCCTAATGGTGCCTACAGACATTAGTAAGTACACTGCCTGGCCCAAAAAAGTCACCACCTTGAGTTTGTGCAGTGTTAGGTTCTGGGTTGCTTCAGTTGCTCAGGTCTAGGTTCAGCAATGTTATGTCCCCCAAAAAATGAGGTCAGCTGCCTACCAGAATATACTGGATGATGACAGGTATTTCCATCAATGGATTTTTTCCTTTCCTGATGGCACATTGGGCATATTCCAAGATGACATAATGCTAGGATTCATTGGCCTCAAATTGTGAAGCATGAGACATCATTTTCACACATGGATTGGCCACCACAGAGTCCAGATCTTAACCCCATTGAGATTCTTTGGGATGTGCTGGAGAAGACTTTACACAGAGGTCCGACTCTCCCATCATCACTACAAGATCTTGGTGAAAAATGAATGCAACTCTGGATGGAAATACATGTTGTGACTTTGCATAAGCTTATTGAAACAATGCCTCCGTGAATGTGTACTGTAATGATAGGTAAAGGTGGTCCAATGACATATTAGAGTTTATTACTTTTTTTTTTTTTGCCAGGCACTGTATATAGGCACTGTCACAAGATTCTCAGTGGAAAGTTTATCAGATGGGATAGACTTTTATTATTGCTTCCCCAGGCCAACACTTGCAGCAATCTGCTCTCCATTGTCCTGAGTGTTTGCCTCTGCAGATATCTGCACCCATATGTCAAAAATCATTAACCACTTCAGCTCTCACACTTGTATACCCCTTATGGACAAGAGCAATTTTTATATTTCTATTACAGGCCTGTTTAGTTGGCAATACCTTTCTCATTGCCTAAATAACTTCACTGTATATTATACATGACAACAAAGGCACCTTTAGAAACATTTAGTCATGGCAGTCTACAAACAGATACTTTTATATCATTGCTGGCTTTTTATTCTCTGCATACCTTATTTTTCTTTTCCTCCCTATTCTTCTCACAGTGGCCCTTTTCACTAAGATGAATCCATCTTTGATATCTATGTTGATGATATAGAGCTTCGAAGGAGATATCTATGTTGATGATGTAGAGCTTTGAGGAGATATCTATGTTGATGATATAGAGCTCCGAGGGATATCTATATTGATTATATAGAGCTTCGAGGGATATCTATGTTGATGATATAGAGCTTCGAGGAGATATCTATGTTGATGATATAGAGCTTTGAGGTAATATCTATGTTGATGATATGGAGCTCCGAGGGATATCTATGTTGATGATATAGAGCTCCAAGGGATATCTATGTTGATGATATAGAGCTCCGAGGGATATCTATGTTGATGATATAGAGCTCCGAGGACTTCTTCTGCCATTAATCATATGATCATCATTTGTGGAATATATGAATAGACAGTGGAACAGCTTGTTAGATCATGACTTGTTGCAAAAAGATCTTCAACACCGGATACATTGTTGGATTCTTGATACAATATAGTCATATGGATTATCAACTTCCATCAACCAAGATTGGGCAAATCATGAATATTATTTGATGTTGATTATACTACTAGCCATCAGAGGGTTTGAGAGCTTTTTAAATGATTTTATATGTTTGTATATATGTACTATGCAGTTTTTGAGATAAAATGTTTACATATATTTGCATATAGTTTGAGATGTTTTTTCGCTCTTTGATAGGATCTCCCCTCAGGGGGTAAAATTAGTTCTATTAAATATTTGCGGTAGGAGACCCGAAAGCTTAATTTATTTGTGTATGTAGATGTTTAGCCCCCAACCCTCATTCAAATAGAATGAATCCATCTCCCTTTATTTCCTGGAACTCTGGGTTTGCCCCATGTGACTGTGCTCATCATCTTAGGGAAAAAAAGTGTCTTTCACCTGAGATCTTGAGATTTTGCAGTTTACAGAGATTTCACAGGAGGGCATTGGTGATGTAGCCTTTCAAGGATGGATATGTGAGACCAGGATTACATCAGCAGTGCCTCACTCAACCAGAAAGTGGAGTAACAGTAAATATAATAAAAAAAAAATATGTCTGTTTAATTTATGTAAGATGATTTCATATCAGTGTGATGACGTGATTTTTAGCAAAAGGGTGCAAACATCTTTTTTTAAGATAGCAAAGAAGTACATTTATTGGGTTTTTTTTCAGGATAAAGATTTCTTTTGGTTAGAGAGATAAAAAGTACATATTTTATTCCATTTTTTTGTTCCATTTATAATGACACGAAACCTATTATTCTGGTACAAAGCAAGTTATTTGCAAATGAAATAAAGGACATTTTTTCAATGTTATTCTTTTTCTAATGCAAAACACTAAAAAAACAAAAACAAAATATAAACAAGAAAAAAAGTTTAATCCCTTGCCGCCAACTCCAAGCTGCCCTTGAAGGGTAGGTTAATGCCAGGATTCCGAGGTGGGCTACCCGATCATGTGGCTGCTGTAATTGGCTTTAGAATATAGTGGATCCCATTGCACTCTGGACTGGAAAAACCCAAAAAACAGGGGGGGTGGAGGGGATTGCTGGAGTAACCGCAGATGCCTCTGCTTATGTAACTGGTAGAAACTCACTCGCACTCCAAAAACGTTTGCAGTCAATTTTCTTTATAGACCGTCAACGTGCCACGTTGCTTAGCTAAGCAGTGTGACACTTTGATGGCCAATAAAGAAGATTGACTGCAAAAGTTTTTGGAGTGCGAGTGACTTTCTACCAGTTGCTGTAATTGGCTGTCACAGCGATCACATGATCAAGAGCCCATCACTCCAGCTCCTGATTATAAACAGCAAACAGGAGCTATTAGTGACAGCTGAACTACTATGCTGGGAGCATGCTAGTAAGTGCTCTCAGCACTAGAACAGCAGGCCAAACTGGAAGTTCTGGCTGCAATAGTCGCATCTTCTCCAGATACTGTCAGCCCAGCCCAACCCAACAGTAATTCCCCTCTGCTACTCCATGCCCCGTGTTTTCCAGCTTGAATGACAACCAGTTAACCAACAGCTTCCCAATAGCTGGAAGTACAGGTTAGTTCTATTTGTTCCTGATGCCCAAACAAGAGAAACTGGGGTGCAAAATAAATATGAGTATATGAAGCTGGATAGTGTGGCAGCTAAGTGAAGTTGTTAGTTTGTCCTGCACGGGCCACTCACTAGTCCACTTAAAGCCGACCACTTGAAGTAGTACAATGTCAAGTCCATTTATGATGTCCGGGCCCCCTCCCTGTAGAATCCTTAGCTGAGTATTTCCAAAATGTACCTCTAAATACAAAGGTAGATTTTATACTTACCTTATCCTGTCTTCTGAATTGATGGGCATGATCCCACGATCCTTCTGGGAAGATTCCTGGGAATCAATGTGTAGCCAAAATCTGAGAACGCACTCTAGCACAGTGTAAGAGCATCTTCTCGTGAGTTTTCAGCTGCTCTGAATACCCAAAGAATTTGATGAAAGTAGCATGGCTTTGCATTTACTGTAAGGTCCACTTTAGGACTAATAGAAAGCCATGTCAAAAATTACTTTCTGGCAACCTTAACAAATAATAAGGCAATTTCTGTACTCACTGAAATTACAGGAGATATTTTATATACAGATGAAACTCGAATAATTAGAATATCGTGCAAAGTTCATTTATTTCACTAATGCAACTTAAACGGTGAAACTAATATATGAGATAGACTCATTACATGCAAAGCAAGATAATTCAAGCCGTGATTTGTCATAATTGTGATGATTATGGCTTACAGCTCATGAAAACCCCAAGAACCCCAAATCCACAACCTCAAAAAAGTAGATTATTACATGCAATCAATAAAACATGGATTGTACATAGAACAATATCGGGCCTCTGAAAAGTACAAGCATGCATATGTACTCAGTACTTGGTTTGGGCCCCTTTTGCAGCACTTACTGCAATTACTTTTGCACGATATTCTAATTATTCGAGTTTCACCTGTATTCTATAAAATTTATTGGATAGTGTAGTAGTAATAACTGCAAAGAAAAAGAAGAAAATATAATAGCAAAAAAATAAAATACAGAACCTTTCTGGACTCATAACTAGTGAGAAAAAAAACACAAAAATACATTTATTGCTAATGAGTTATGTTGTTTTGTAAGACAAAAATTCTGTGAAATAATCGATAACAGTTTTTATCTGATGGCTGTGACCACAGCATGACAATTATTTTCACATAACATTGCCCTGTAGTCAGCAGGCTATAAAATTTCACACAGCCTCAGCCTTTTACCCTACAGGTGAATATAAAATCTTACAAAGCTAATGAAAATATCCAGAACAACTCAAAGTTTATCGGTTTTGTTTCCAAATAGTTAGTGCAGAGAAGTCCAAGAGAACTGTTTAATGGTGTGCACACACAGCAATTAGTTTAGGCAATTTTAACAAGCTTTCAAATGACTGGATGGATGACCGTACCATGATGCCTATAGTTTACATGGTTTCATGGTGTCAGAAGATGTTGGTGGTAGGTTGCAATCAGTCGTTTTTTGACCTGGTTGAAAGTTGTTGGAATTTACTGAAAATTGTCCAAATGTACATGGCTTGCAATGGGTCTCATGGCCATGGACCCTTGTTTGTGGTTGAGCTGTTTTTCTTCATCCTCATCCCCAGGTGAATGCAAAAGCAACCTAGAGCAGCAGCTCCTTGAGCAACTGAAAGGCAATTTAAGGCTTAATGCTTCTGGAGAAACTAGACACTAAATTCAATTCCTGTCGGACCAGCAAATTCTTCCACAACTGGAAGGCATACCTTAAAACGCAACTGACTTTAGGGCAACTCAAAAATGTTATGGCCACTTTCCAAAACACGCATTGGTATCTCATGGCTAAATCTGACGGCTCCCTAGGAGCCCTGGACGTCCTGTGACAGGCCCCATCCCATCCATCCCATAGCTCTGTCGCCCCGGCAAGAGACACCTGCCCCTAGCTCCCTACCCAACCACGCTACGCGCTGCTGACCTGATAAATCATAAATCTTACAACATAGACCTTTGACACCTTTTCACATGTCCTTTCTGATCCACTTGGAATACATAATTTCTTTTACTACGGGCGGACGGCAAGAGGTTAAACAAAATAACAAACTTTACACTTCACGACCATATTCTGTCTTTTATTTATCTTTTCTTTCTTTCTTTGGTTGGAACCTTAACCCACTCCCTGATTCATTGTCCCATCAGCTCGTGGAGGTTTTGGCTTCAATTTTTGTCCTTGTTCTCTGTATTCTGTAGTTTGTGTTACTTCATACCTGCCTAATACATCCAGATTATGTTATGTCCTTACACATCGTTTGCAGCTATAAGTAGTTTTTACGACACTATGTAACTAGTTTTCATGCAAGTTACTTTTGTTGATGTGTTCATGACTCTCACTCTGTGGATGTAGTATGTTTCATTTTATACTGTATTATTGAAACATTTCAATTAAAAAAACTATCTGCTTAACAAAAAAGAAAGGCAATTTAAAGCAACACGGGCACATTTTAAAGCAACTCAGAAGAACCAAAAAATACACTGCATTTGATGCGCCTCTGACCCTGATGGCAATATGCATGAGCACAATATGTCTGTCATACACACAATTATTCTGCTTTCTGTAAGTTTTCAACCACAGCATATCTGCCTCCCATGCTTTCATTTGTTTCCCACTTTCCAATTACCAACAACTGAAACTGAGGTGGAGATCAATTGAAACCACTGTAGTATCAGTTGACCCTGCCATAAGCTGAAGTGACTTTAGTCCAAATTCAGTGTTGCAGCTTGCCTGTAGTCAGCCTGAGCCTGAGCTTAATTTGTTATTGTTTCTGTACTTGTTGGGCTTCCCCTAAATTTAGGCTATTGTTTACTTCTTTCTGTTGCCAGGGAGTGTTCCCAGCAGATAAAGCAAGAAGAAACAAATCACTAGTGGGTTTATTGACAGTGATGCATGCAGGGAAAGGATAAAATATATGGGGTAACCTTGAAGAAAGGTTTTTCCCCACTGGGTGCCTCCCAGAAGTAGAGGTATTTGCCTCCTAGGCTGCAACCTAGAGAGGAGGTTGGTGCTGAAAGTCTGTGTATGCCAGGCCTGCTTTCTGTGGAGGGTGATGCTAGAAGAAGGGGACTGAGCTTGTGTCTAGGGAAGAAGAGGAAGATGGCTGCCTGTGTCGAGCATCTTGGGAAAAGGCTCCTCTGCTGATTAGTGTCCTGGATTTTTGCCTGTTTTCAAGTATTTTGTACCTTAACCTTCTCTCTTGGGCTGTATAAAATGAAATAAATGCTTTAGGGCCCATTCACAATGGATCCATTGCGCTGCGTTACATTATGATAAGTTTTCTAATGGATGGTAATGCAAGGGCAATGAAAAATAAATGGGACAGTTCATACCGTTGTGTTGCATTGCGTTGCTGTCCGTTGCTGAAAAAAAAAGTAGAGCATATTTAACTTTTTTTCAGCACAATGCAACACGGCAAAAACGTGCGCTAACACAACTCAATGCAATGCATCGCAAGCTTTACATTGAAGTATGTGGACGTTACTCTAGACATGTTACTTCACATAAAGCTTGTCCAAATTTTTTTTTTTTTTTAAAAAGCTTAAAAAAGTTATGGAACTTAACGGATTGCACAGAAATAAAAAGGTACAATCGCAGGTCAACAGACCCACCATGGACCTGCGAGTACCTTCTGATTTTGGTATAAATGGGTCCTGTAATGTGGTCCAACGACTGGCACACAGTTTTGTTTTACCTCACAACAATCTAAGTATCCTGCCCTTAGAGTTAAAATGCTCAGGGTTAAAATGCTCACTTGGGCAGGTTGAAGGCTTCCATTGCTGACCCCTTCCTCAAGGTGATATAGTGACTGTCACTGACTGGTGGTCATGTTTCCTTAAAGAAAGGCCCCTGCAAGTCCCCGAAACACCTGTTTCTTATGACTTCACAAATAGTGCTTTAAACATATTTGTTTGGAGTGCTGGCAGCTGTGTGAATAACCCTCTTAATGTTTTTTTAAAATAAATACATACATACATGTATTACATGGTGCTTATTTTATATCTGCCTTGAGTTTCAGTAACAAAACCTGGTTGTCCTTGTTTATTACACCTGGTATAAAAAGTGCTATTATATGTTTGGGCAAACTGGACTGCGCATGCAAGATGCAGACTGAAACATATACTATATGAATTGATTGAAAAATTGTTTTGTTTGCAACCTGGAGGCTGGAATCCCATATTTTGCACATACTAGCTCTATATTTATTACACTTGCGATGTTCTTTTAACCATTAACAGATGCATATATTTTAGATTGTAAGTTCCCATGAGCAGGGCCCTCCTAACCCTCTGTAATAGACTTACATGGCCGCGCTTAGGGAACAGTGTCCAGCGCCACCTACTCCCTCAGCGTCATGCTGCTCCTCCTCCCTCTAGCCGGCTCCCAGGTTAAAACTGCAGAATTTAAAATGCTCAGCATCTTGGTATTGTTGTGGACGCTGAGCATTTCCCCCACGCTGCTATTCCGTTCTCCATCCTGAAAAATCCTTATTATCTATACTGACCTGAACCCTCTGTATCCTGGACTTGCTCGTACAGTGAGCTTAACCCCTTGGCATCCTGGACTTGCTCGTATAGTGAGCTTAACCCCTTGGCATACTGGACTTGCATCTACAGTGTGCTTTAACCCTTCACCATCCTGGACGTGGATCTACAGTGTGCTTTAACCCTCCACCATCCTGGACTTGCATCTACAGTGTGCTTTAACCCCTCATACACTCCAACTATTTAGGACCTTAAAAGCTCATCCTACGCAGCGTTCTGCTTCTATGAATTTTTTTAATTCTATTGTGCCGCCCTAATGGGGCATATAATATGGTATAGAAGTTAATATAGATAGAAGTTTTACATAGTGTGTTTTGCCTAACTATTTTCTCATAGCTAAATCCATGTGTTATCCTATGCTGCCATCTAGTGGCCTTTTGTTGTAATGTACATGTTTTTCTGTAATTATTCCTCATGTGACGATGTATTTCCCCCTAGTGTACGCCCCTTCCTTCTTCCTGTGTGCAGTACTTCCTGTGTCATGGCCACAGTTGAAAGCCACATGTAACAAGGACACACAGGTAATCTGCACAGTACGGAGGAAAGGCATCATTTTCTGACCGCACAATACTATCACCATTCATCTGCTGTTCCTGTTATCTGCTGTAACCCCTGATGTTAAAGAATAAACACCTCTTTTGAATGAATCGGTATTGACGAGTTCAGCTATCTGACGAGGATTGTCCGCAGTGAGTATATCTGCTTATACAGGCCAGGCATAGAGGTCTCAGCAAGGGATATATTTCGCTATCACAACGATCGGAGTCAGAATATCTATACTGGTGAGCGGGTTCTAACTAATGTACCAGGGTCCATACCTTGGTTGACCTCAAGGTGCTCTTGAGATGCATTTATATGGCCTGTATGAAGTAATACAGTTTATTGATGTATAAATATTGGGACTTCCTTTTCCTAACGCATTACATGATGTGTATGAAGCAATAATAATCACCTGGATCGTTATACGGACACTGCTCTTAGCAAAGTGTTTCAGGCTCCTGCATGAATCAATACCGTTAACTTTCATTCCTCACAGATTATTGATGTATAAATATTGTGACTTCCTTTTCCTAATGAATTACGTGTGTGAAGCAATACTAATCAGCTGGATCATTATCTGGACACTTCTCTTAGCAAAGTGTTTAAGGTTCTTGTATAAATGAATACTGATAACTTACATTCCTTATTTTTAGACTTCACCCAAGTCCATGCATCCTATCACCTATGTGTTGTATTGAGTTTTTCCACTGTACTTAGTTGGGCCACATCCTTTTCTCCTTCAAATCACTGAATCGGCTAGAAGCATTCTCCTCCGCAGTTATGATCCTTAATAGGCAACTCAAACTATTCAGTAGAGTTACACCCTCTTGTCCTGATTGTTTTTTTAAGTGTACTGTCTCCCTTTAGGGCTTATGCACACAGATAGCCAAATTATAGGGATGGCCCTAAGAGCTTAGCAACCTTTGATGCTCTTTCCGGCATCCTGCCGAGCTCCTGGCAACCAGTGATGTCAGTAAGCCCGGCAGGATGCAGGCCAGAGCATCACAGACAGGGTGTGGATGATTGGCACTTGGGAAGTTATCTCCACAGTTAACCCTTTAAACCCACAAACAGTAGCTGCTACCACTTTTTTAATGGAAACACACACCATTCACAGCATCTGCCATAACATATTTGTCTGTGACACCACTGCCACGCCCAACAGGAAGGTAACAGAGTTTACAATATGGTAGCATTCTGCATAGAGCCTAGGATTATTTAACTTCTTATTTAGAGTATTTAGAGAACACGCCTAGGATTTCTAAAATTATGTTTTAATGGGAGAAAATGATGCATGAAAATATTTCCAGAAAAAAAAGATATTACAAAGTAGACAATAACAACAGTAAAATAAATGGGATTAAAAATGAAAGGTACTTAGCAAAGTTTTCCTGGTTTTTGCTTCCTGCGCGGAGTCCACTTTATTTTCAGAGTAGTCCAATCTGGTGTATCAGAGTCCCTGGTTCTCATGAATGACTATCAGTATACGTGCATAGTTTTGAAGGAGATGAGAGTTGTCAGTGCTAATTGCAGCAGCTTTTCTGTGTCACTCAGCCAACTCTGGCGCAATCAACAGTGCTGACAGGTGCCAAAGTGTTTATGATATATCAGTGGACACTCCCTCGATGCCAGTTTTTTAAACTCTTAATTTTTACAGATGACCATGTTTTACAATCCGACAACCTATGTATTATTGCATAGACTAAAAGCTCAATTTGATAACAAACATGATATTAATCTTAAACCTACTTTCCTCAGGAGATGCAATGAACCTCATCTACCACCTGGACATTATAGGATAGGTATGTTTGGTATTGAAATGATTGTTATTCACGTATACATTGTGTAAAAACATGTTATTAAAATATCGTCATCATCATCATAGTACTATTTATGGAAATTGTATGAAACTTAACTCTATGTGGTTCAAAAACCAGACTTGCAGATATGTATTGTGCAATCAGAAACCAAATATGCATTTTACAATTTGATTCTATTAGATGACTTTACTTAATGGAGGGTTACAACAGGCTCTGGCTTAAAAGGAGAACTATGAGGTGAGTGATTTTCACTCCTCAGTTAGAGCTGACTTGTGACAAAGAAGCTGTCACAGGTCGGCTCTATTGATTGGGAAGTGAGCAGAATCATGCACCGATCCGCTCACTTCCTGATCGTCTCCCTGCAGTGAGCGTTGACTGTCAGTCATCGCTCCCCGCAGGCACTCCCCCATCCCCGATCCTCCAGCGCTGAGTGGGGGAACGAACGGGGACGGGGCGGGTACAGCTGGCTCTGCCTCTAGATTGTCAGAGCCCGCTGTCACTCACGCAGCTGGGTGGATCTCGACAGTATTGTTGGGATCCATCCCAGCTACGGTGCTCTTAGTATATTGCAATATACTGAGCTTTGGGTCACGGGAGGAGGTTAGTATATTTCCTCCCGTGACCCTAAAGAGAACTATGGGGAAAAACACTTACACTATAGTTCTCTTTTAAGGAACCCAGCTATTGAAGTTTAATGACACTGGACCTGTGTCCTGTCACAGGTGCTGTAAATGGAATGTATTATTTCATTAAATGTGTTAAAATCCCAAGAGTGCTTAGCATAGACAAGATACATTTTTGTCGCTTACTTGTGAATTTTCAAGAAATGAGGGCACAACATCAGTATGAATCCCCATTCTCCTCACTCATGTTAGGGTTTACCAGATCTCATTATTTACAAACTCTATTTGTCTTTACACAGTGCATCAATAATAGTAACAACAATAAATACAACAACCCATTATTAACCATTGATGGCCTTTTCATGTCACTCAGCCTTTTTTTTTTGGTTTATTCATAAAGCTTTATTAACTCAAAGTTTTTACAAATAAAAATACAGCTTTGTCTCTGTACACTGATTTCCTATGTATAAGATAAATCTTTCATAAAATGTGCTATGTATAATTTTTGAAGGGTGCAGTATTTTACAATGATCAGAAATCATAACTTAAATAGATATATGGCTTTGTCTAGATAAACCTATACATTTTTCAATGCAGGCCACTAAATAGTGATTAGTATTACAGAATGACTGATGCCATCTCTTAAAATAAAATATTATCACATACACCATAATTCTTAATAGGTATTATATAACTAATGGTCAATGTATTCAGTGTATCTGATATATTCACGTATGTAGTAAAATCAATGTAGTTTGGAGAGTATATTACTGAAGATGGGCAATATAGACAGTAGTAAAGAGCTTCTACAAGATATTGTTCTTCTCTTTCCACTTATTTGAAGGGCAGATGTCTTGTGATATACAACCCTCAGCCTTCCCAGGTGGGCCAAGGTCTGTGTGAAAGCTGAGCCCCTATCTGACATCAGCCATGGTTATGTTGGCCATATATGTATCGTTTTGACTGTTCGATAATTTACCATACATCTATCATTTTATTTGTTTGAAGAAACAATTGTTTCAACCATATGATTAGCCATTAAAGTATCATTTTAATTGTTACATGACTGGCCATATTATTCTGATTGTTCTTTAAAATGTTTTTTTGATATTTTGATTGGGTCTAGCAATTACTGATTGCTTTCCATTAACATCTTGATTGCTGAAAACCCCACTGGACCACCAGGAGACACATGCAGATTCCCAAACCAGCAGGTATATCTCTTTGGATAATTAGCTATATATTGTATCTATTTTCTTATCTTTATACACACCTATACCCATGGGTGACTATTGTTCTCCAGTTTGATCTCCGATGGTTGCCCCCACAGGAAATCAATGTATGCAGGCATTGTTATTACCTGGTTTTAGCTGTGTTGGACCACAATATCCTCCCTCCTCCTGAAGAATCTAACTCAGTGAAACATGCTGAGGATCATTTACTATTAAAGTACTGATGAGCTATGTACTGTAGTTTTGATTTGTATTCATGTTGACAATTTTGATGTTACAAATATACAGTATGTAGATTTACCATTATGAGAATTATACAGTCTGTGTGGATATTTCAGAGATCTTATTTTTCTACATAAATCTACAATTTTATATGTGATTTTAATGAGAATGAATACATCTTGTTTTAACTCCATTTGAGGCCTCTAATCATGTTGCTAAAGCCCCATCTATTACTTTGATCTATTACACATCTTGATTGCTTTTAACTGATTTTGCCGGATCGAACTGAAGAAGAAAGCAGTTGGCTGGGCTGGAAAATTCTATTATTGTTAGGTTGATATTGAAGTGTGTGCATTCATTCTTAAACAGTCGATTTAGTCTTGGTTTGCTTTTTCAAAAACCTTTGAAAAATATGTATACAATGTATGTACAGTATATATATTTGCTTTTTCAAAAACCTTTGAAAATTATGTATACAATGTATGTACAGTATAGATATATATATATATATAT
>NW_017306941.1:244409-255877 GCF_000935625.1 Nanorana parkeri | reverse complement strand
ATATGGAATTTACTTTTTGCATCTAAAAATTATTTCAAACATAAAAGCTGATCTCATGAAAAGTCAATGCGTGCATGGCCAGCATTACACAGACTCTGGTTAGAGTAGGTGCTGCCATAATTATGCAGTTAATACCTCTGACAGGATCTACCTCATCGCCTATCATATCTAAGCAAAAGATGATGTCAGATAAGAACTCACACTTTACACAGGTATTTATGCTCCTGGAAAGAATGATGAAAATATAATGTTCAGTTGGCATTGCAGCAATATACACAGCGTCAAAGTGGCTCTACAGGATATTGTTCATCTCTTTCCACCTATGCCCTATCAGGATATCCTGTGACATAAAGCCATCTGCCTTTTAAGGAGAGCCAAGGGCCATGTGATATCTAAACCCCTATTGGAAATCAGCCGTGGTTATGCTGACTAAACAGTATATATATCATGTTATTTGTTCCATAATTGGCCATATATGTATCATTTTAATTGTTTGATGAAACAATAGTTTTAATATTTTAATTAGGTCTATCAGCTAATGACTGTTTTCCATTGATATTGTAAATACCTTCAACCGACTTTGCAGGATTGAACTGAAGATGAAAGTAGTAGGCTGGACTGGAGAACGGCAGTGTCCCGATCGATTGAGGGACTATCGCTTTGAATTTTAGTTTTTTTTTTTTTCCTATACATTTTTCATTAGAAGATGTCAGATGCATCTGAAATTTATTGTTAGCATCAAATTATATTTTATTAAGATATCCAGTTGATTATAAAAATGTCTGATTTAATTAAACTGATGCATGTATGGATGTCAATAAACTGTTCGATAGCTGAGTTGCTGCAATGAATGTCTAATCAGGACTACGGCAGCATCTTCCTCCATACCCATCATATCTAAGCACAGTTGATGTCAGATAAGGGCTCAGATTTCACACAGCTATTTGTGCTCCTGTGGAGATTCATAAGGTGAATGTTTATAGATGACTCCCATCAGTAAATGGCAAGGAACATTCTCTGAAGAGCCTCTGTAAGTCACTTTGACAAAAGAGGGGCCGTGTCACATGGACACTTCCTTACATAAAAATAGCTAGACATGTACGCCCATTATCACATTACTGATGCTTAGGTTAAAATGACAGTCTTTCTCCGAGCTTTCTGATCAATTCCGCCAAGTCTTCTGTGTTGTGGGATTTCTCCTCAAGGAGCTCATAGCGCAAACTAGAGATGTCTTGCTTAATCTCCTTTAGTTCTCCTAAAGACATTAAAAACAATGAAAATGAAAAAGTCTGTTGAGGTATAAAAGATCACATGGTAAGTACCTTTGCCATATTATACAACAGCAGTGCCTGCATATGGACTGGTCACATTTCACTAACAAGAGTCAGAATAACTTAAGGCAAACCTGTGCTTTATCCATGCTCCATTCCCCAGGGATCCATGCTCACCTTTCCTTCACTCCAACACTGCTCAGTTTATCTGCTATGGGGCAGCCTGTGGCTATGGTCTAGTGTTGATGGCTTTTGCTCACTTCATACAAGTTTGTGAAAATGCAACAGCAGGTCAACTGCAATTGTCAATGAATTCTGAATGATCTCAGAAGCATTTTGAACTGATGCCTAAAGTAAATTATCCATGCCTGCTGACACAGGCCCTTATTCCTCTTCTCATCTGGTGGTGTTGGTGCTTGGTGAACAGCCCAGCTCTGTTATGTGGGGGCTGGGAGAATCCTTAGCCCTGTATAATCTGTGATATAATCTTCATGTAAGTGATTATAAGCTGCTGGGTAGGGCAGAATTAAAGAAAACCTACTGCTTCGCCTTGCATGGAGAAAACAAGGGATTACTTAAATTTTAACTAGGCTGAGGTAAGCTTGGTTTTGTGAGCCTGAGGAATCTCTATTTTATAGATGTAATATCAATTCTATGTTTATACAATGTATTTGTTGCATATGTTAAAGCTTCATGCTATAAGTTATATTATTGGGATATAAATGTTTTGGTATGGGGGAATATTTGACACCTATTCTGCCCCCCCTCCCTGCCCCCCCTTTCATATTGCACGGACTTGAGCAGCCAATCACCAGACTTGAGCACAGTCATATGCAGGCAGGGAGGAGCTTATTGGGCCCTGGGCAGTCATACCCTGCATCAAGTTTTGTGGTTGTTATAGCAATTCTCATGTTCTTTTCACATTTGATGAATCAGCAATGATGTCAGGAAATATATGATGTAAGGCAGAGAAACCATTTTTCCAATACTGTCTCCCATTTTTGAAAGCAGAGATCATCTTCTTAAACAAATATAGTGGAAATGCTTATTTTTCGTGTCCTATCATACTAAGAATATAAATGACATAATATATGTTCATGGTATGTTTTGTTCACCAATTACATAAATGCTGTAATTTGTGGGTGGCAATGGAGCGTGTGTGATCTTACACTTGCAATTTGTATTACGGCTTTACAAAAAAACATAAAGGTTAAAATGTAAAAAGGTTAAAAGGAATTTCAGAGTGCACTGTAATCATTCCACGGATTGGTCATTCTACACACAACAATAAATATTGTGGACCGCTAAAACACACTAGGCTTAGTGGTTACTTCAAGGGCTGGTACAGACATAATAGGACGAGATAGGTAACCACAGGTCTGGGCAAACCACAAGAAGCAGAGAGCCAGTGTGCCAGGAAAGTTACAGCCATACATAGGATTTCTCTTATTGGCTTTTGCACTTAATGTATCTGTCTACTCCTGGGTCATAAACCCCATATACAAAGTTGATGACTGGCCGAACTCACCTTCATTAACTTCATCGCTCTCCTTGTCAACCTGAGCTTTAAGCACATAACGCTTTATGAGACGCTTCATTATTTTCTACAAAATGGATAAAAAAGGCATTGTTAAATGTTAATAATGAATAATATATCATCTACTTTACAATATAATAGTTATTTGATGTTGTAAATACATGAAATCAAGAATAAATATCTAGTTAGTTATTTAGGTATGACTGTATGCTTGTAGCCAGGGCCTGTAACCAGGGCCTTTCATTGTGTGTTTTTTTCCTGCCCTGAAACGCATGCAAATTAAAGTCCCGTGTATTCCTAAGGGGGTCGTGCACGCAAATGCGCCGAATCGCGCGTAAAAATGCGCCAGATGTGTAAACTAGTCCATGAGCTTCTTTTGGCGCTTATCAGCTCGTTTTGGTCCATAGACGTCAATGGAAATGCGCTGATCAGTGCGTTTTTGCGCTTTTTCATGCTTTTTTTAGTGTGTTTTTGCAGCTGAGATTAGTTTTCATTGGACAAGTGAAAACGAGCTGAAAACACGCCATAAAACGCTCTTACATATGAACAGAAAATGCCTGTAAAACGCGCATAAAAAAATGTGCAAAATCACACTAAAAAAAACAACAAACACTCTTTCAGAGTAAAAGTGATACAGTGAAAAGTAAAGCAGTTTTGAGTTTGATCATATGGTGTCACTAGTAAAGTCTGGAGTGCTGAGGCACCCTCCAGCCCTTTAGGTATCTTGGAGAATTCAGGGGTAAAATCTCTCTCTACCTATTAGGGTTGCCACCTTTTCTTCAAGCGAAACCTGAACACTTTGGTGACGCGCTACATGCGGCATTGATTGTGTTCATTCATACACTGAGAATGAATTAACTAACACACACAGGTTATTCAGTTATTATTTATTTGCATTTTTCAATATTATTTATATTTTTTACTTTATTCTTTACTTTATCTTATTTTGTGTTTATTGATTCACACATCACAGCAACTAGGAGGTCACTGAGGCTGGTTGCTCTGTCCCATTCATATTTTGATTACCTAGCGCTACACATCTGCTATTCACTTTGTCACGGTTTACACCATACATTGTTGCAGCTGGTTATAATTTTTTGTCACTAAGTTTTTTCCAGCGCAACCATTTGTGGTTTATTTTTTGGTGACGTGCAGGCATGTTTTTGGGGAGAATGAGTATGTAAATACACATTCATATGTAAATATCACAGCTGAGACAATTTTCAGTGGGGAGCCAGTAGCCCCTATCTTAATTTTGGTTGCCCCGTCTGCCTGACATCTTGTGTCCGGGTTTCTGCTGCCATGAAACCTGGACACAGCATTCAAAACCCGGACTGTCCGGGTGATTCCTGGACAGGTGGCAACCCTAGCTACAACATAGGAATATTCTACTCTTACTGTTAGATTCTCCATTATAAAAAGTAGATTAGAATTCCAGAAGGACAGAGGGGGTCTGTTATAATTGCTGTAAAAGTTTAAACAGACCTGACAAATGAAGTGCAGAGCCATCACCACCTGAGTGCATTATGATTGATGTGTACTTACCTGATATCTTGAGGGTGTTTGGCTTATGTTGTTTAGGTTGCCATCTTCTGAACTCCTAATGCTTGAGTGCTTGCTCTGTCCCAACTAAATACAAAATAAATGAATAGGTTATTGACATCTACTAAATGTAAAAGGTTTCACAGCATCCACAGACATGATATGATATTCACCACTTGGTGTCATGACAGTCATTGCTATCTGTCGGCTTGCCCAATAGGGCCTGTAGAGAAAAGGTCTGTCATAGGCTGCAGCTCATGATCCAAGTTACACTCTGATCTGGGGTATGTAATTAGGGATATAGAGAATATTGTAAAAGTGGGCGGGAGGGGGGAGCTTAGAATTAATATTTTCATAATTATTGTTATCATTTAAACTACTGTATCACAATTAGTTAGCAGTGGTGTATCTTGACATGTGTATCTTGACATAACTGAGCCCCAGTGCAGGCAGAGTTTCTGAGAGCCAATCCCGTACCAACTCTTATAATACCTCCTACTGCTAATAACCCCCAACCCTCATAACCCCATACTCTCTTTCTAAAACCCTCTGCCCTAACTCCTAGAAACCCTTCACCTTGCAATGTATGCCCCCTATTCTCTACAAGAAAAGAATTTGTCAAACACTTGTTCCAGGTGAAGGTGATCCAGAAGGTGTTTGGAAATGGCTAGGCAGACGTGAGGAGCCCATCAGTCATGGGGGAAAGTAGGGTTGCAGCTGAAGCATCTACTTCCCCTGTTTCTATAACACTGTTGCTTACATTACACATTCATTATAACCAGTCCCAAATCATTAAAAAAGAATTCCAGGCAAATGACAAATTAACCATTGCAGTGGAGCTACCTCCGAACTGCAAGGGTTAAGTGCTTGTTTTAGTCTAGTGTCTAAAATAAAGATATACTCACCCAATCCCCGATCAGTTTTTCTCCCCTTGATAATGGCCAACAGGAGAAACAGCAAAAGTGAATCTCCCCAGCAGGGGCACAAAAGGTAATAGAAACCTGATAGAGATTCCTATCCCCTAAAGTTCTATCCAATGCAACAATAGCTTTATATAAACATTAATATACATAATATCATGTCTAGAGAAAATAAATAAAAATAAATAAATAAATAAAAAAGATGGTAAGTCAATAGGTTGGATTCTCAATCAACCAATGAGTTAATCTATAACCATAATTCTCCAAACAATCATTTCATATTCATAATGTAAAAATTGAAATATTTCAGATCTATTAAACATTAGGCCTCTGTCAATACACATAACAAACAAATCAATCAATGATCACAATGCGTCAGCTGGTTACATACCCCGCTGCTCCTAAACCTCTGACATACACAGTGTGAAAGATTCAGCAACCAAGCAAGAGCAAGACTGACATTATCCTCATTATTATTTCATACCATGGACTTATGTATTGTCAGCCAACCATAAAATCCCCAGGCTTTCTCATTTCTACAATAATCACATATTTGTATCTGATAGAATTGTGGCCATTTTTCTGGTTAGTATATATCACCAGTAGGTGGAGATCTTTGATCACATTTTTCTATGACTAGGTCATATTCATTGATAGAATTGTAGTGTGTGTTTGTTGACAGTCCGCATCTGTCTTCAAAATAACATTACACAAAGTGAATACTGTATGTGTATCTCTTGAACACAGGAATGATGAAATGAACATTAATAATTGCCACGAGGGAATCTTTCTGAAATTCAAGAAGCAGGATTAGTTAAAGGGCCACTACTGCAAAAAACCCTTTGCATTCTGCTAACTGTATGGGATCGATGTGTTCATGCAATGACAGTATTCAGTAAGTGGACTCTTCTTTATTTAACATGCCTTTATTTACAATTACATACCCATAAAGAACAAGCTGTCTATCAAAAGTGACAGTGATAGGCTGGGGTATCGCTAGCCTTATTGCCCCATGAGGGGCGGGGGGTGAGTGGTTCACACAGTGTGTGATGGAGTGGGGCTGGTGACGCCACCCTGTGCAAGCTCTTAGCAACCTGGCATGCTCTGTCCAGCGTCCCCCCCAGCTCCTGGCAACCACTGATGTCACTGGTTGCCAGGAGCTGGGTGGGACGCTGGACAGAGCATCCCAGATTGCTAAGAGCTGGGCAGGTAGATGTATAAGGCCCTTTACATCTCCCCACCCGGCTCTTAGCAAACTGGAATGCTCTGGCCCGGAAAGGGGGCAGCCGGCACACTGCATACATTATGTAGCAGAGTGAACATGCTGCTGCCCCACATGACCCAAAGAGATGCCGTCTAAGGCAACAGCCTCAGGCTGTCTCATTATAGGTACGGCACCGGAGATAGGAATTGGGGTGCATAAGAAGTTGCTGCAAGTGTTTGAAAAAAAGGAATACAATGTAATTAAACGGAGAGAGTTGAACAGTCCCATCATTCCTCCTTTAACCCGGCAGTGTTAGAGTCTGTCAAAGACCTTGCCACTGTGACGTTTATTGGGCACCTTGGTTTACATGTGAATGTAGAGAAATATATAAATAGATGTATGAAAATTAAAAGGAATTCATATACTGAATCCTACACAGAATCCTAATCCAGAATCCTAGTAGCCTATCATTATATGCTGTAACCCTATATCAACATCAGATTGCAAGATTTTGTTTTTTTTGCTATCATGACACCTTAAAGAAACAGCACAGTTCATGTATTAAACTCTGGCTCATTTGCATGAAATTACAGAAAATGTACCCATGTATGATTTCCTAATGCCACATAAATTTTACATTTCCTAGTAATCTTATAGGCTCATTTCACACTTATGCGTGTTCAACATGTACATTTGTGAGCACTGATGCTTGTCTCATCAAGGCCGCTCATATACTTTGGATTGGTCCTTAACCAATCTCAATGCACAGAAAGTGCACCTGCTATTTTGTGGCCATTCATTGCAGCACACTACAATATGCAGAACATTCATAACGGTGCTTTGTGATGTGCTAAAGGGCAGGTGCGTGTGTTTATACTGGATATGTGCACTGGGGTGCCATTCAGCAGTAATGCACACATACAGTACATACAGAAAGAACACATAATATGTGCTTATATGCAAATTAACACACACGCATAAGTATAGGCTGCATTCACTGTACTTGTCCAGTACGCAAAAAGGCTGGCTAAGGGTATAATCAGCCTTAAGTTTTGCATTCAGGAATTTACACCTATACACATGCTTGTGTAAATGCAAGTATTGGCGTTTACATGCATATACAGCATATTCCATCAATACATTCCTATGGCCATGAAAATAGAGCAGCCGAAGCTCCCGGGTGCCGCAAATGCAGGCGTATTTTATGCTGCTCACCAATACATGCCTGTATTTACGCCAGTGTGCATGAGCCCTAAAGATAACAGGTACTCTTTAAATGTGAGCTTGAATATTCAGCTCACAGCTTTAATTTACTGGATTTGTCAATCTAAATTAAATATATTCAGAACAGGCAAATAATTCTTATGAATACACATTTGCTTATTATCTGACAACATAGAAAGACTCCTTTGTTGTTTCTCTTATTGAGTTATGAAAGGGTTTTCTTCACACATCACTGCAGGCTTATCATAATCAGTAGCCAGGCAGGCTGAGAAGGAGTCAGAATTGACACTAATAATATAGACAGCTACAATGAATGCCTATGTGTGGAGCACTGTCACAGCCAATGCATCAGCGTCGGATCAGATGTGACTGGCTCAAATGTTTACTTTTGTACATCTGTGCTTATGGCTTGATGTTTAATGCAGGCACATGGCTGATTTGTTCCTATGACAATCTATCGGCTTCGTGAGTGTCCTTGTATTAGTCTAGCAGCTGGCCCAAGAGTCTGTCCGCTGGAGATATCACAGAATAACAGAAAACATTGAATTGAATGCAATGATTTCACACACATGTCCAAATGATGCAGAGAACATGGAAGATTAAATAAACACTAGCGGCTATTTTGTTCCTTTAACCTGAGGCAGGGTGACCTGTCTTTTAATCTGAAATCTACAAATATGCTAGAATTTAAAGCATCTCCACAGAGTGATGACCTGGAATCATGTCCAGGTTAGTATAACTCTACCCAGAGTCCCAAGTGCTCTAGAATTTTCAAGATGTTTTTAGGATAAAGTGGTGCTCTGAACAGAAACTCTTTCTTCATTTATTCCCTTTATCCCTTCATGCTTTGCTTTCTTTCCTTCATTCCCGCCTTCCTTTCTTTCCTTCACTCCTGTCTCCCTTTCTTTCTTTTATTCCATTCATCCTGGATTCCTTTCTTTCTCTTCTTCTTTCCTTTCTTTCCCTCCTATTCCTCCTGCCTTCATTGTTTCCTTTACTTCTTTTTCCCTATTAATTTCTTGTTGCATTCGTTTTTTGTTTCTTGCTTTCCTTCCTTCGAGCTCTAATTCATTTCCTCTCATTTTTTCTGCTTTCCTACATTATTTCTTGCCTTCATTCTCTTCCATTCTTTCTGCTTACCTTTATTTCCTTCATTTCATCCCAACATTCCTGCTTTGATACTTTATTTAATTCTGCCTATTCTTCCTGCTCCTATTTTTTTTTTTCACCCAAGCGTCCTTCCTTCCATCCCTCTCTTTCTTCCTGCCTTCCTTTCTCAACTTCCTTCCCAGCTTTCTTTCTTTCCTTTATTCTTTTCCTTATTGCTTACCTTCCTGCTTTCCTTTTTTTCTTCCTTCCTGGTTTCCTTTCTTTTCTTCATTCTCATTTTTCATTCCTACCTTTTTCTTTCTTTCCTTTCTGCTTTCCTTTTTTCTGCTGTCCTTTCTTTCCTTCATTCCCTCTCATTCTTCATTCCTGCTTTCCTTTCCTTACTTAATTTTCTCTCAATCTTCATGCCATTCTACTATCCTTTCTTTTTCTCGGCAGACGAGGCCATGTGTGCAGGTAAGAGGGGCTAGGAAGGAAGGAAAGGAGGGATACAGCCCTGACGAGCCCACCTGAGACCCCTTCAGAGCCCACCATAGACAGTCTCAGATGGGCTGTGCAGCATCTATGGTGGGCTCTGCAGGGTCACTCTCAGGTGGGTCCTGTGTCCAGCACGTCACTAAGCCCTGCGTCCAGCACGTCACTAAGCCCTGCATCCAGCGCGTCACTGAGCCCTGCGTCCAGTGGTGCAGGGGGGGGCCCGACCTAAAGCCGTGTAAGGGGCCCCACAATTTCTGATGGGTGCCCTGCATTCAGCTATCCTTTATTTTAGGGATGTCCCGATACAGATGCTAGTACCCGAATCAGGGCCGATACAGGGCATTTTCAGGAGTACTTGTACTCCTGAAAATGCCCTGATGCATAGATCAGATACCGGCCCTTTAAATTTTTTTTAACTAGCTTCGGCCATTGAACCCCATAGCCCCTCCCCCGGAATACCTCTCCACCAAACGCAGGCTCCCTCTCCGCTCTAACCGCTCCGGACGGAAGTATGACAGCACGGAGGGCGGTAAGTGTTCTGTGTGGACAGTCTCTTCTCCCTGCTGGTGCTGGCTGCAGCAGTCTGTGTTCCTTTCACAGACCGCTGTAGCCAGCACGAGAGGGGAGAAGAGACTCCGGCTGTGAAATCACCCGCTGCCCCCCTCCCCCCTGTACCTTAGCTGCTACTGCTCTGTGTCCCCTCTTTTTCAACTTGATGAAGCTGTTTGCTTTTGTAGATATATCACAAAGTGTCAGATGTCTGTGCTCCTTATGTGTAATGCCCTCACCAGGCCTACACTGCAGTTTTCACTCTCAATGAAAGAAGAGAATGTCCGTTGAGTGTGCTCACGGGGGAGGAGAGGAGAGAAGCTATAAATCTGCCTTCACACAGAATGGACCTTCTCTTCTTTTATTGAGAGGGAAAACTTCTGTGTATGTCTGGTGAGGGCATTATTAAACACATAAGGAGCACAGACAACTGACACTGAGATATATCACGAAAAGCAAACAGTTTCATCAAGTGGAAAAGGAATGGGCACTTGTAACAATAGCCAGCCTGCTATTGGATATTTTAAATTGCAATAGCCAATAGCAGGCTGGCTATTGTACCCACCCATTGCCTGCTGTCAATCAGCAGAGAGGACGTGATTGAGAACTTTGTCTTCAGTTCCCTCCTTTGCTGATTGACAGCAGGCAGGGGCGGGCACAATAGCCAGCCTGCTATTGCAATTTAAAATATCCAATAGCAGGCTGGCTATTGCTCCCAGCCACTGTCTGCTGTATTTACATTCAGTGAATCCAGTGAAGTAGAAAGGTGACACTAGAGGTCTAAAAGACCCCTAATGTCACCTTAAAGAGAACCTGTCACCTCCAATGCACGCAGCACTGGTGAGAAACTGTCCTAAAATCATTAGTCTGTATTGTTTTAGAAAAAATGTCACATGTCCCTTTAAGAAAAAGTATTGGTAATTGATATCGGCAAGTACATGAGGGACAGTACTTGTACTTGTACTTGGTCTTGAAAAAGTGGTATCGGGACATCCCTACTTTATTTCATTATTTCCTGGTTTCCCTCATTCCCTCTCATTCTTCTTTCTTTACTTAATTATTTCTGATTATTTCTTCCATTCTGCTTTCCTTTATTGCATTCTTTCCTCATTGTATTTCTTTTATTCATTCCATCTCATTCTTCCATCTTTCCTGATTGCCTTTCTTCCCTTTCTGTTTTTTTTTTTATTTTTTAACTTTGTTCATTCCTGTTCTTCCTATGTTTCAGTCTTTCCTGCATTCCTTTCTTTTGCTTCTGTTTATTTATTTCAACGTGTCAATGTATCTGTCAGAATCACAAAAACTATACATTTCTCTCTATATACATATGACATTTCTAAGGAGTCACAATACAACTTACATATAATCAAATCTTCAATGCATTAGTCCAAATACAAATAAAGATAAAAGCAATAGTTTCGACCGAATTCCCTGTAGCTCATGTATCTGAAATAAGCATTCAAGGTCTGATTGAATGTAATAAGCTGCAAAGCCTTTGATATTCATATAGACTATATAGTGTGCTGCTTGGTAGTACTAGCTAACTCTCTAACACTTTATATACATACATACTTACATACATACATACATACTGCAGTGGCGTCACAAGGGGGATGTGGGGGGGGGGGGGGGGG